>NW_009613173.1:347-45241 GCF_000690535.1 Cariama cristata | reverse complement strand
AGCCCAAATGAGGGGCCAGGCCCCCGAGCAAGGTGCTGCACCAGCATAAGGCTGGCCCCAGCCTCCCTCCTCCCTGGCACCCCCAGGACATAGCAGAAATGCTTCACTTTTTTCCTCAGAAAAGGACAATCTCACGTGGTTAAATTGCAGCTTGTTATTAGGTCAGTGAAGACCGTACTTTGTTAGCAATCTTGTAGGTGATGCAGTAATTAGCTTGTCTTTCTCTTGGGGTGCTTGATGTTTCTCCTTTGGACACCTTTGTAGGAGAGGGATCTTAAAGTTGTGAGGATGACAGCAATTTCATGAAGACAGGTAAAACTAAGAACAAACAATTTCGCAAGGGGCAAAAATGGGGAGAAAAGAAGAAAGACAAAGCGATGAAGAACATGTCATGCTCCCATCAGCAACAAAGCCCAGTGGCCCCTGCAGCTTCCGCTGCCTGGGTTTCTGTGGCCGTACGTGTGTTGAGCTCACACGCGTTCGTCCATGACAGCACTTGCAGGGCGTTGTTCTTATCCTGGCTCACTACTGCCAGCGTACCGCAGGGATTCAGTATCCCCAGACCTCTGCACTTCTGTCAAATGTAGCTAAAGCTGGTCAGCTCTTCCAAGGTGGCAGAGAGGGCATTGCAGAAACCTCACTGCTTTAGAGTGTGGGCCAAAACACGGAGATCGTTTATGCAGACTAGGGGAAAAGCCTTCACTGCCCGTACCAGAGAGTGATTTACACATGTTAAAAGCCAGACAAACACACAAAACCCAATCTGCTCTCAGACGTTGGTAGAAGAAAGTGAGATGTGCGTTTGGGTTGTGCAGATTCACTGCAATGGAAATGGCTGCCAGAGGGTGGATTTTCTATTAACTCCTCTGGAGGGCAGGAAGGTTGTGGAGGGATGGCCCCCTCAGCCCTCTGATTTTTCCCTTTCACATTCCCTCGGAGCTGCTGCTCAGTGGGGTGACTTTCCCCAGCCCACGCAAAGATGCTCCAGCACAAAACAAGCAGGCAGTCCCTCCCTCAAATGGTCCCCACACTTCTTTTGTCTCCCTTTCTTTTGGAGGCAAGGGGCTAAGCACTTGCTTTTTCCAAGTGGTGAAGGTGGTGACCCCTTGCTGAAGGTGAAAGGTCAGACAAGTATCTACAGAAGTACTGAATAAAACACAAATGTGCAAAGCTGACTAGATAGACAATATACCACCTGCAGGTACTAGTTGCTACTTCTTGATTAAGTATTTCAATGCTTTTTGGATGGTGTGGGTACGTAGTGAAGCTAAATGCAAAGATCAGGCAATGCATAAGGGCTAATAGACTGGACTGCTACAAATACAAGTCCTTTGTCAATCCATTGTTAATATGAATTCATATTTCAGTATTTGCCTACGCTTGAAGACATTAAACTGCCTATACAACATTTCTTTACACATTTAAAACTTTTTTCATGGTTTCCAACATTGTACTGGCCCTAACACCACTCAGATCATAAAGTGGTTTTTTGCCTAAAGCCCATCCTCTGCAAGAATTTCGGCAATTCTAGTTTTCACTTACCTGTGAGTCATCCGCACCACCCACGCCTTGAACAGCTTGTGCCAGCACGTGTCTGCAACACCACCGCACAGGAGCTGTGAGTTACACAGAGAGGCAGGGAAACGTTATGGGGATTACAGAAAGGCTTTCCTTCCCATTTTCAACGTGTTGTAGCTGTTGAAATATAGGTGCCTTTGGAGCCAACATTTCTGACTGTTTTCCAAATGCCTTCTGTAGCGCTTCTTGGCCACTAAGAAAAAGGGGGTGAAACCTCAAACATGTACCAGAAGCTGTGATATTATCTTTCTCCACCTGCAGTTAGGCTCTGTTTTCCCTAGGAGCTTTTAACAGATACAGGAACTATATACTACGCTGGCGAAGCACTCCCTGGTGTGATTGCAGCTGTGCCAGCGAAGCTGCGTTTTGTACCAGCGCAGGGCTGCTCTGCCCCAACTCCCAAGTGGGACAAGCAGCACAATAAAAACAGACGCAGGGGAACAACCAGACAAAGGCCGCCCGTTGTGCTGCCGAGCTCTGCCACCCAGTGCCCTGGCTGCTGCAGCCCTGCCTGCGGAGGCCCAGGCCCTGGAAAAAAGGGTCAGACACCAGCGCTGCACCCTGGCATTGGGTAAGGACCAACTTCTGGGAGCTGCACGTGTCCAGTGTGTCGCAGATGCAGCTCCACGGCAGGAGCAGAAGAGCGGACGGCTCACACCCTGCTTCCTTGCAATAGCTTTCACCCCCACACTCAAGCTGGATTTCTTTGGCCCCTGAGAAAGGAGGTATGAGGGCAGCACCGTGCCTTGCCATGGCGTGTGCTGTGATTATAACAATGACTGTTCATATGGGCCAGGTTATATAGAAAGTACCACAAAGCAACCCAGCAGATTCATGGCAAGTGTCCCTGCACTTTTGTACGTATTGTCTTAGAAAAGAAAATTTTAAAAAGCCGCATTTGTCCACTAATGTTCAAATATTACCCGAGTACTGTAAGATACCAGAACACCTGCAGAAGAGGACCACAGCTCAATTTTTTCCCAGCCCCGGGGGCACAGTGCAGCCCCTCTCTCCAGCCTGACTTGTGATGCTCATGAATGAAGCTCATTTACCAGAAGGGATGGAGCAGGACCACAGCCCTTGCTCTCGTGCTTTGGGGTCCCCTGCCTTTTAAAGGTAGGGTGGAAACCGAAGCTATTCCTTTCCTCCAGCCCTGCCCACTGTCTGGTCGGGGTTCACGGCAGATGCAACACACAGCTTAGACACCAGCCTGCTCTGCCCTGCCAGGCTGAGCGTAGACCCCAGCACCCTGGCCCCATGCCCACATTTCCAGTACAGGTGGGGAAAGTTATGCGGCTCAGAATAGGATCTCCACATGGTGAGTTCCCCATCTCAGCCCAGTGAATATACACCTCGTTTTAACTAGTCAGCAGGGAGATGCTGAGACAAAGGCATGTGGTTCAGTACAGCACTACTAAAGCAGCTCTCAGAGTTGCGTGGAAACATCAGTTCACTCTTGGGATTCCCGATGCAGAACCTTCTCCTGAAGACAGAAGCCCATGTCTTCCTTTTCATTTCTGAAGGCCTGCCCAGAAGTGATCAAGCATCGTTCCAAACCCAGTGTCAGGCAAAGAGCCTGCCTTTTCAGTATCTCCACTGTGAGAACCTGCTGCCTTGCTTTTAGCACGGAGAAGATGGCACAGGAGCTGTTACCAGAGCAGCTGACGTACATTTCCAGCTAGCTTTTCTTGCAAGGGCATGTTTATGAGCCTGTACTGCAAGACACTTTTCCATTTCCCATCTTAAAATGTTGCCTGTGAGTTAGGAGTATGCATACATTATGAATGAGAATAATGAATTGGTGATTTCATTAGCTAATTTTTCAGCTCATAAACATCTGTGCCATGGCTTACGCAGAAATAATCAGGTAGAAAGCTAACACTTTTTCTAGAAATGCATCATTTTAGTACAATGATTTTGTTGCATAAACAGTGAGCTAAGAATTATCTAGATGAAAACAGAACCGTCCTCTTTGGAATTAAGAAAAGGCGTTCCTAGTTTTGTTATATTAGGGTTCATAAATTTATCACAAATCAAATTTTGAGCCTAAACTCTTTCTGACTGTCCACACAATGCTATTTCAGCAGAATGAAAAAACATATCTATAATTTGCCCCAAATGGGACATTACTTCATTTTTTTGAGAAAGTTGAAACTTTTCTCAAGCTGGAACTTGCACCTGCTCTGGTGCTTCCTGCTGTAGGGATGACCCTACTTCGGTTATGCCCAGTAGCCTTTCCTTACACGCAGTACATCCCACTGTCTGGAAGGCGACACGTGTGTGTAACATGACTGTCAACATCGGCAGGAATCTAAATGTTGAAAACATCGTCTGCAGTGTCAACAAGCTGTGCCCTTGCACTTGCTAATAAACTTGCTATATAAACCAATTTGGGCATTGACTACGCATCCTTGTAAACGTTTTTCCTACAAAATATCACTGACACGCTCCAGGCCCAGACACAGTACAGTGACAACCACTTGCGCTCTAGTTCAGTGCAGCAATTTTGAAAGGCTCTAACTGTGCATGTTCCTATGCCACAGCCCTGCAAAGCCTTGTACATCATGGGAATGGGTAACCACATCACTGCAGCTGCCACAACTGCTGAACATCTTTCATGACGATTATGATTCATTCAAGCAGGAGATACCATGAGACCTGCATCTCACTAACTTTCCAAAGGTGTCCATGGTCCTTAAAATAACTGTTTCTCTGACTGGAGATATAACTTACCTCATTACCATATGATATGTTTAAAAAGAAAAAAAAAAAAAAAAAAGCCTGCTAATTAGCTCTGTTAGGCTGCACGATGGCAGTTTCAAGTGTCAGAAGTATGGCAGTTACACAGAGCTACAATACCTGTGGGCCTAGAAGTCCACGTGCTTGAAAGAGAGTCTCCTACCAAGGTCCCTGAGGCCTGGTCCAATATTTGCGCATTAGTATAAAATCCAGAAAGCTATTTTTTTTCGTATTGAAACAAAGAAGCACAGAGATAGGGTCAAGGCAGCTATAGACCAGGTCCCCTCCATTCTTGTTGACTTGAGTAAAAGTGAAGAGTATCGTAAGCTAGCCACACCTTTTCGTGCCCAGATTCATAGTAGATGTTCTTACCTCACCATAACCTACAGCGGGAGCCTGGGAGGTGCATCCAGAAGCGAACACAACGCCAGGCGCAGGAACGTGGCTTTGGCATTCTCCCAATCTTTCTTCCTCCTGGGGCGCAGAAAGCTCTCTGCCGTCGGGTGAGCCATCGCTTTGTGGTGATGCAGCGTGCACTGACAGACAGACAACCTCTGACGCTAAGCTCATGTATTCCCTTTATTGAACTGTACTAGTTATTGCAATCAGAATAAGTCACATTTATAAAGCAGACCATCCAGTTGCACTGAAACCGATTATATTCATTACATAGTTTTAATCACTGTCCGGTGAACTGGCAAATCCAATCAAAGCATTAGTCTTTAATTAAAAAATTAAAAAGAAATATTCAGACAATAGCCAAGCAATCACATCACAATGCACAGTTACCTAAAATTGCAATTAAAAAGCAGTTAACAAAAAAGAAAAAAATCACCCCTAATCTTTAACTATCAGTATAATACAAGAAGCAACAAAGGGCAACAGCATCAAAGCAGATTTATCTAACACTATAAATTCAGTCAGAAGCAGAAGCTCTAAAGTACACTAGCTGAAGCAGGACAATAAAAAATACTGAGCATGGAATACTTTTAATCTCTTCCATTAATATTCATTTCCAGCTGCTTATAATAGCAGCGCCTCATGGCCAAATCATTAGAGTTTTACATCTGGGTTGCAAATGACACTTTGATTGGATGTAATGTTCAAATGGTCCTCCCCACTGTGCCACCGTCAAGTCTTCTGCAGAGAGGTGTCCTGTAGTGCCAGTGGCTCACTGTGCGTGCTGGCTCAATGTGTGGTTCTGGAAAGACGAAAAAAGGAGACGTGCATGAGGGGCAGAATAATAGAAAGCATGCCCATACCCTCCTACTCAGCACCATTTATGCAGAGCTCGACATAAAAGCTTCTCAATTATTACAAAACAAAATGCAATAAAGAAAAAGTACTCATAAGTAACAGCTGCCAATGACACATTTGCTTTGTTCTGACAAATCTGTTAATGCTGGCATGAACTTAGAAAAAAAATGCTACAAGCCAACTACAGCCATGAGGGTTTCTTTTTTTTTGTTGTTTTCCTTTCAATACATGTAAAGAAAGTGGTAACACTTCATGGGCAAAAACTGCCTTCAGGGATTCCCTTAACTATAACAATTTAAAAAAAAAAAAAAAAGTAGTCTGAATCACGGGGAGAACACTTGCCATGTTTTACTCTTTTATTCTCGCTAGTACCGGGTGCAAGTACTGGCAGCAAGAGACACCAGATTGTGACACACACTTCTCAGTCCAAGAAATACTTCGGCAACAATTTTTTCCGCCAGTGCAGGCACCAGGGTAATAGACCCAGCAGAAAAAAGGCTGGACATGTAACCCAGAAGTTAAATCTCTTTAAAGAACAAGCTTTGCTCTACACATTTCTTTCAGCAATTTAGAGTCTTTTTTTGTTCCCTTTCTTCCTTTTGGTAGATTTGTAATAGCCTCATGTCATCACAGTATCTCACATCAGAGGATGCTGACCTGTCTTGCCATTTTGTGCAGAAGCCAATAAATCGTGAAGCCAACCTTGGAAGCGTATTTTTAGAGCAGTACCAATTCACCTGCATTTTGTGTGCTGACTGAAACCCCAGTCCTACGTATAAGCTGAGCTTTATTTGTATGATTATTCAACTATTTGAGCAACTAGAGATGTGCTTCACGGTGAGGTTTTCTTGAGCTGGATCCCCAGCATCCCCAATACAAAAATTCATTTGTGTTATTTCAAGCCTAGGCAATTTTACTAGTCTCCATCTGCCTAATAACAGAGCTGGGCAAGTCTGCCAGCTTGAAGAATAAGTTTTAAAACACGAAATGAATTTTGAATCTAATTATTTATTTACAATGATGAAGCTTTAAAATAAAATAAGGTATTTTAACTTTTCATAAATCATCTGGTCCTTCTACACTATCCACAGTCACATCCTGATCAGGAAAAAGAACGATCCTCCGCTTTATCCAGAGATGACATCTCCCCGATGAAAACCGTCTGCAGAAAGAGCTAGCGGGTGGCCGGCGATGCGCGGGGCCGGGGGAGGAGGTGACGGTGACCCCGTTTGCAGGTCGCATTTCTGGACTGTGCACTCCCAAAACGTGACCACCAGGTGTCAGAAGCGCTGCTGAGTTCCTAAACCACGGCAAAAGTTCTGTGCGGCAGGCGGGCTGCGAGGGAACCCCGCTCCGCACCCCAACGCCCGGCCTCGCCGTCCCAGAGGGTTACCGAGGCGGCAGAAGGAGCCCTTGTGAAATTAAATACAATCAACGGGTGAATTCGCAAAAGAACTGTACCCTGTTGAGCGTAACACTAGCCCTCTAAGCGCACCCCAGTCTGTGGCGCTAAATATTTTGGAATCAAAAACCAGAAGTACTGTGCGAAGACCCAGAAAGCTTATCAGGAGATAAAGCATGATATTGGAATAACGTCAAGGGAACTGGCAGTTGAAACTACTTTTCTTTTAGAAAATTTAACGTCAATGGCTTTTTACTTTGCTATACGTAGAAATTTTCCCGGCCTTAAGAAGGAACGACCTTTGCAGTGCTGGATGTTATTCTCAGGTCAAATAACGACTTTATGGAAGAGGATGGATGGAGCCCCACAAACACAATGGCAGCGCTGACAAGAAGCTTGTCCACTAAACCTAACTGGGAAAGCATGAAAATGTGAAAGCATACACAGGCCACTCGGTGCTCAGACACACTCCTCAGCTTTCTAACAACGGCCATTTCTCGTGCACTTCATTACCGTTCTATTTTTAGATCATCCTGAATATCAATAAAAAAAGCAAAAGGTTTACCATCTTCAAATCAAACGCAGGGCTATTTGTGATAGACAAATCCATACTTATTTAGGCAGTGTCATTTAAAAGATAATGCACAATCAGCACTAGATGCATGACGCACAGTCTACAGTCAAGGAACATGATTTCAAACTTGTGTGGCTGCTGCATTGATTACACCAGGCAGGTCAATAAAGGAATGGTATGTGGCTCTAAATCTGATAATGAAGCTTTCATTGTGAGCCCTCCCTCCTCAAACATAGGTTAATAATACGTTCTGAACACTCCTAATACAACAAATATACTGGGTTTGTGAGCAGAGTTTACACAAAGAAACAAATGGATTATACTCAAATCCTGCAGCCATTCAGAGCTGCGTTAGGAAGGAGCCGAGAAACTAGCTGTGCCACAGGGCTATCAGGTAAAAAAATAAAATACACATTTTTCATATGCAAATCTTGATTTTGTTTTAATATCTTGGGAATGTACCATTCCCTTTGCATGCATTACTGGCAATCAATAAGCTGACTGGTCCCCAGACCAAGCAGTTAATAAAACAGAGCCACATTTTGTACAGGACCTCACAAACACATCTCTAACAGCTATGGACACAAGAGCCTGTGCGCACCGAATCCTCCCCTGCCCTTCAGAGAGCAGATCCCGCACAAGCCCTGTGCACAAACGCGCACCAGCCCTGCACGCCCAAGCGCTGGTGAACGCCAGACCACCAGGCTCCTGCATGTGCAAATACTGCATAACCACCACCGGTCAGTATTCAGAAGACCCACAAAAGCCTGCCCATATCCTCTGCAACCATTATAGGTTTCTCACCTATAAAAATGTATTTCAGATCAAACAAACATGCTGTCCAAAAAAAAGTCTGGCAACCTGTCTCCTATTACTAGCAACTGTCACGTCATCTTCTTGCTTCTACTCCCTCTGCCCTGAGTGCATGCAGCTTATCGGAATTGTGCTTTGTAGATGTCAGAAAGCATCCGAGGCGTTCAGTGCTTATGTCTCTTCTCTCACATGTGTGTTTTGCATATTTGACCCATGCTTTATCAAATAACTTTATTAGGCACCTCTGTGTCTGCCCGCAGACAAAGAAAATTCCACTGGCTGACCAGACTTTCAGAGCAATTGAAAAATAAGTAAATCCTGGCATTGAGAATGCCTTGTGCCTTAGCAGAAACAGCTCTCACCCCGATGCTACACCGGGCTGTTCCAGGCGGCAGAATGAAACCATGAAGGCCAGAAGGGAGTGAGCATTTTGAAATGTATGATACTACGGGAATGCTTCTACCCAAGTAGCCTACGGAAACCTCACCCACCTTTTCCAGTAGGAGGGTGGGCTGGCAGGAAACAGCTCCGGCATGATTTTTCAACTCTAGAAGTTATAGTTGAAAAAAACAGATTTAATGGTGATTTCTAAAGGAAAATAGAGCGGCCACAAAAATGAAGCCTCTCCAGGCATGCTCGTGTGTGTTTGCCCATGCCTACCTGCTCCCAAGGCCATCCATACATGTACGTGTTTGGGGGGCCGGCAGGAGGCAGGACATCATTTGGAAGCTGAACAGTAAAAATGGTTCTTCGCAGCTCCTGTTAGACCCCCTGGTTCACGTATGGCTCACAGCTGATACCCCACTGAATATATCATTCTGAGACATTATTGCAGCTGGAAAACTCTACAGCAGCACTAAGTCACCTGTCAAGATCAAGTAAGTCACAGCTTATTTATAGGACAAGGTTGGAAAATTTCTTCTTTTCTTTTCTTAATAATCATGCAAAATGAATAGCGATTCCGTTAGCCACGTCAGTGGGAAAAATGCAACTACCCCAAGCCTCGGGGCTGTCGCAGTGTTTAAGTGAAATTTTCTACTGGCTGCACAATCCCCAAATGAACCGTTTGCAGAAGTGTCTGCGACCAAGGAACTGGGCGACAGGTTTTGCAGGAAATAAAAAGATTTCAAAGAACGGTTGATTATTGTTCGTGTAGATACTGATTGCTCTCTAGATCTACCCTGGAGACACCCCCTGCCTGCCCTCTGCATGTGGATCAAACCATTTGTGCAGGACATCTACAATGAATATTTCTCTGTTTTTCTACATGCCTGATTATGAAAACAGTGGCATGACAATCTCCATTTTCAGAGCACTGTGTCAAGAAGGAAAGCATCAGGCTTGAAAGATGATCACTTACAGCAGTTCAAAGAACTCTTACAAGCTATATAAAGATCGAGAGAAAAAACACACACAAAAAAGCAGCACACGATAGAGCAAAGCTCCAAGCCAGGCAGTCAAGCTGGGAGTCTCCCACACTGCAACGATGTTCACTGCCAGCAAGTCACAGGTGTACTACACAGGAGCAGGTGAAAAAAATAAAATGCAACTGCAAGGGGTGTGATAATGGTTTGGGGCCATAATACATCCAGTCTGAAGTGCCATTGTGCATCTGTTATGTATTTAGATATTTTGTACCAGCCGTTTAGAGGAGTACTGTCTATGTGCGTGAGCATATACACCTAAAAGACTGTATGTTATACAGAGGTTAAGAAATGGCACAAGTCTGGTGATACCCACCACCCTCAAGTGAAATTCATAAGCCTTCTGCAGTGTTACATAGAGATTGGGACTCTGATGAAAGGTTATAAAGTCTCTCTCTTCCCTTCCAAATCCCATTAAAATGAACAGAAACCATTCCTCAAATAATTTCAATAGAAATTATGGAGATAATAGATTCACGTGACAAACAGCCAACATAAAACTTAACTGGTGATGAGCCACTGGGCACAGGCTGGGCGTTTGGGAGAGGAAGCACACAGCACTTGCTGCCCGCACATTGCTTCTCCAGCGCCGGCTGCCCAGCCCATGCCTCCCTGGCTGCCCCCACAGCTCCATGCCTGGGGTTGCTGTGGCACTGCCAAACCACCCTGACTGGAAACACCAACCCTGGAGGTGATGCACAAACACTGATGCTGCCTGATCTTGTGTCACAGAAGGTTATTCCTATTAATCCCTGTATTTTTCCCAATGTGCAGGGGGTCCTCCAGACCCAGGCGAGAGCCCAGGTAGTTTATCTCCCTGCTTCTCCCCACCTCCCTGTCCAGGTTTCTGCCACCCCTTCAGGCACCAGCCGGCTCAAAGCCCAGGGGTCAGGGTCTTGGCTGGGGACTCCTTGGGGCTGTGCCCCCTCCTCCCCATCCTCTCTCCTTTGCCCCTTACAGAGTGGGGCTGGGGGGAACAAGAGAAGCGATCCCTCCATTGACTGTCAACACACACAGCTTGCCAGACAAAAACTAAACCTCAGATTCAGGCATTGACTTGAAGCAAAGGTTCAAGTCTCACGTTTGAACACATATATATATAAAAAGACAAAACAAAACCTCCAAATTGCTACAAACAGAAGTTAGAATGTCTAAATATTTACGAAATACCATCTGCAGCATTCTTTTTTCAAACAATGTTTTGCATCTTTTGAATTGAAACTGGTCCAAAAAACTCTTAGCCATTATTCCTCATTATATATCCATAAGCACACACACGTATGTACACAGGTACTATTTCCCTCTAACAGCAATCCATAAAGATGAATATCTTTATGCCTTGACTTTATAAAGGGATTACTTTAGGCAGGGGACACAAGATGACCCTTGCTTTAGCCATCGGAGATTATGCTCTCTACAGAAAGCTGTGAGCCTTAAATTGGTGCTGCTCTAATCCTAAACTGGAGAGGCATTCAAGGGATGCTGTGACCCAGAAGAGCAAGAGGAAAAAACCTAAATTAAAAAAAAAAAAAAAAAAAAAGGCACTCTGAAGGGGAGGGGGCAGGGGAAGGGAGAGAGAAAGGGAGAAAAGGAGAGCAAGCTCGCTTTACAGGATAAACCTATTTATTTTTATTTTTAATTTCTGGTTGCTACTTTCCCTTTGCTATCAGACTCTAAAGAAAAATCACCTTTGCACCCCCTTGCAGTTTGTATGTGCTTATTTTTAGAACTGTTTGACAATTATCCAAGGGTCTAAGACTAACAGATGGCCTGTCTTAAAGCCTCATATGTTCACTAGTTTGCACTTCTGACAAACAGTAAATGTACTCAAGAGTGTGCCATAAACAGGGCTGAATGAATACTCAGAACACAATTTAGTTAATACACTTCATTAAAACTGATAGTGGTAACCAATGCTTCCCATAAAACCAGGTGTTAATTGCCCTTCCAGTTGTTTCAGGCAACTCTTACCCAGTGACATTTATATGTTTAGATCACAGTTTTTCAGGAAATACAGTATTACTTCTTTCTTTTCCTCTGGTATTTCACCCACTATATAAAATGCTTGTAACAAGTGAACTCCAAGTTATCATGGTACTCAATAAAAAAAAAAATCGTCAGGCAAGACAGGTTCACATGTCCCTTCTTTATTTGAAGAATCCCTTGAAATGGAGGTAGAGGCAAACGAAAGGTGGCACATCCTTTGTGAAAGGAAACGGCTGCCTGTGTTACTGCTGCCTTCATCTCTGAGCATCTGATAACTTGCCATGTGTCAGTCAGTCCCCGTGTCAGCACGCTTTCAGATGGCACTTCGACTAATGCAGTTAGGAAGCTGTCCTTTACAAGTTATTGAACCAAGAAAAAAAAAAAATCACTTCGAGTGTCTAAGAAAATACGCCTGGAGGTTTGGTCAGCTGAAAAGCGAAGTTGCCTGTTTCCAGTGAAGATGTGTGCATCTGAGTTACTCTGACGCTCGCACACACTCGATTACTCTGGGGCCAAACGCACCATGCACTGGTACTGGGGCACAGAAACACTCGTCTGTGCCAGGACAGAGCTGGCCCTGGCACCCCTGGGGTTTCTGTCCCCACTGGGGAGGGTGAGCAGCCCCCCTCGCTGCCCACTCGCCCGGGGGATGCCCCCAGCCACCCCCAGAAACCTGTCCAGCTCCTCCAGCGACCAGGACCTGGCACTTTGTCTGCAGTCGATGGGAAGATTCAGAACTTGTAAAATATTTACAGGGAAAAAAAAGTCATTCCACATGTGACCAACTAAATGCTGTCTGCTTTTTTTTTTTTTTAATAAATCTTTTTCTGTGGCTGGTACGTTTCTATATCAAAATGCAACTGCCCAGGCGTTGGTCTGCAAAACCCAGGCAGACCCAGAAGCAGCCCCCGCCTCGCTGCCTGCCTTTGTTCTGCCCCTCCGGGGCTGCGTGCTCTGCTGCCCTCCTGCATCGTCCCAACAATATACTTGCTCAGTTTTATCTCTATACTTACACCACTTCTGTTAATTCTAATGCATTCTTGAATTTTGATAGACATTTCTGTGTTATTCTGGGTTTGCAAAATTACCTTTTTATATAAATATCTTTCTCAAGAGTTATTTTTCCCAGTGCCAGCCTTTTCTCACGCCAGCTAAGATTTTTTAGATGATTATCAATTTACTTTCTCTTCTAATTCAGGTTGTTTAGTCCTAATCAGACTTTGACAACTCAGCGAACATGCTTTCCCCTTCCACTTGAGACTGATAATTCTGTATCATCACTCTTCTAGACCTGCCATCTCTTTCTATTCTTCTCTAAAAACTCAGAATAAACCAAGGTGATCCTATTACAAGTGAGCTCCAAATGCAAGCCTAAGCCTGGCATAGCCTCTCATACTCAATTAAATGCCTCACCGAAAAATCTATACGCTTCTTCCAAAAACACTGGGTAAAATGCTGAAGCACAAAAGCAAACTGAAGCCTTTGGGAAAATCTCCTTACCACGGCACTTTGGAAATAAAAACCACAGAGGAATACATTATTAAGAGATAACCAGAGTCTTCTGTTAGAGAAACTAGCTGTAAACACACCATGATTCACTGAGGCACCCAATGAAACCAGGGAGCTAATAATACCTGTCCTGAGGGACTGCGCACTCCTGAGAATTTCACTCAGAAATGCAAATTTGTCGGCGTCCTTGTGACTTGTAGTCTACAGTATGCCATGTGCAAGATCAAAATAAGCTGAGGGAAGAACCTTACACTTCCTAAATGTAAAGGGAGAGGGACAAATTTAATCACTCTTGTCAGAAGTGCATAAAACCAGAATATTTTTAGAATTCCTCCCTCAGCCCCACCATTTCTCCCTGATTGGATCCCAGAGCCGTTGCTGATCCCGAGAGCAGAAAAGGGCTTGCAGGACCCCAGCACGCCGCTCTGCTGACAACATGTGATGCTTTAACCTCGGCTTGGTCAGCCCGTGTTTTCTGGGGAGCTGGTCCCACAGACGCCCCAGTGCTCAGGGCCACGGCCACTCCTGCACCTCCACGGACGTGGTCACCCACCCGGTGTGCAGCAGCACACATGCCCTTTGCCTGACTTCGAAGTAACCCTCCAAAGCTGTCCTAACAAATGCAAACACCTCACTTCCAGTCTGGTTTCAAATCTAAGCCACACGCTAATTGGAGAAAGCACCTACTGCTCACAGGTACACTCCTTTGCCTGTGCTGCACAAAAGACTTCAATGCATGACCTACTGTGGACCTGTTTTTACCTACTCATGGGTCCTACTAGGGAAGCAATGTGTTTCAAAATCTTTTGCAAGAGGAAAACCATTTTCCAGGAATCCTTCTTTGGTATTCCTTTCAAAAACATGATTTGTTGCTTTATTTGAAACCTATCTGAAACATATCTTGTTAATCCCTCCTTGTTCTACAGTAAATCACATTGCAGAAGCCAGTTAATTGTTCATTTCTGTGAGGGCTGGCACCATCATTATGCGACCCTTTGCGACTCTTCTATAAAGACAAAATAATTTCCTGATTTGGTCTTTATTATAGGACCAGGACAGCATCCTCTCGTACTCTTTTTTCTCAAAAAAATACTTAGAGCAAAAGGGAAATGCTTTACATAGTAACTTTAGCAGTCACCAGTCAAAGTGCATAGACAAAAGCTTCACTGACTGACCATTTCCATGGGAATATAACGCAACAAAGCCAGGAAATTCAAAGTTGAACCTAAAACTGGCTCCTTAACGTGCCCTGCTGTTCTTTGGTATGGCAAGGGTCACTGAACACCATCTAATTTTTTTGTAGCTTTTTTTTCTGCACTAGTTGGGCATGCCTGTTGTTAAGGACCAGGTATAAAACAGTTTCAGCCTTAACTGTGAATTTTAATGCAAATATTAATGGGGGAGCATCTTGCACTCTTCACTTGGGCAACACCTACCATTGAATGATAGGACCTGCAGCTGAACCAAGTTCCTTGGAGCAGATAAGCAAGTGGAGACAGCCGGACTTCACGCGAGCTGTGCCTACCCACAGCCAGGCTACAGCCTATCACACTCCTTCTGTCGGTGATTCTTTTAAAAAGCAGCAACTAAAGCAAAATTCCCTCTAATGGAACACTAATCTGACAAATTGTATTGCCTTGTGTTATGGATACATTTTTCTTAGAGGCAGATAAATATTCCTGTCACAGGGCGCCCACGTACTGCTCAGGCTGACAAAATGGCTGGTCAGTGACCTGTTGCCTTAGACGTAACGGCTGTTATTGCTGGTTTCTAATTTCAAAAAGGGCATAAAAATCCTCCAATACAAGTGTGTCTGCTATAAAATAGTACGGCTGCAGTTTACAGAAGTACTTTACAGGCCACCTGCAGAGCAGAAACCTGCAGACAGGACTGTGCTCAGCCCACAGCCCACTGCCCGCTGCCTTGGGGAATGTACCCCAGAGGAAGGAGTAGGGTGAGAGAACCAAGCAGGATTTGTTCCCGTAAGTTAGAGGGGCCAAAATACCACCAACATGAGCAGTCTCCTCCAAGACATCACAACACAAAATAGCAAGGAAACATTGCTGTGGTAGGTGTGTGAAAAAACCTGTAACTGTTAAAAAATGGGATTTTCCAGCCAGTGCTACTCCATTACAACAGCGTCACTGGCCTTCAGAAAATCTGACTTCTAAACAGCAAGATGCTACATTTTAAACAATCGTGATTTCATGCAAAGACGAAAAGCATGTGTCAGCCCCAAAGGAGGCCAAATTTTTCAGAAGTATGTATGTTCTAAACCTCCTCTCTACTCCTTTTGGAGACACACTAATGTAATGCACCGATGACAGGTATGCTATACGCAGACAAATCTCAATGCCCATGGCAATTTATTCACGTTTAACTGTGCCACAGAAACAAACGGGGAGTCTCAATGGTCAGGCAGGACTCTCCCCCAGGGCTGGTGCGGTGCGGGCAGTCCTTTGGCCGTTCCGGCATGGCGCAAAGCCGAGGCAATTTGGTTCTGCAGACGTGCTCTGCACGGAGGCGACCTGGGGTGTCCGTACTGCCTGCCCTGGACATGGCACAGAGGACACATGAGACACTCTGCAGAGAATCAGCTCAAACACGGCTGAGTTGATAAGCTCAGGACTGCTACTGCCAAATCTGGGCTGGCTCATGCAGAGTTGAGGTGACGGAGCCTTGCTGAACCCCAGCTGACCTTACACAAAGCCATGAGCTGTCTCTATGCTGATCCCATCAGCATGTACAGTCTTATCTCTATCATCTAGATTTTTCCAACACAGCGCCATCACCTTACTAAGGATGCACAGCTTAGCATATTGCAAGTTATTCTATTAACATGAAATGTGATGAAAGAAGAGAGCATTAGCAGTCCATCCATTAGCATTTACTGCACAAGTCGGGTCAGTGCACACGTGTGCACCTAGCCCGTGCCTCAAACATGCCCATCCCGTTTTCATTCAACACAAGGAGAAACGGCAGAAAAGGCACAATCTGGAAACAAGCTGTATTATACGTTATTGTACCTTTCTTCTGTTCCCCTCTGGTCAAAAGGAGATATAAAACTACTATCAAAATATGATATTAAAGCAGAGTATTAATTATGCAAACATTAGCATATGACTGAATATACTTCTCTGAATGCAACTTCAGAAAGAGCAACCAGCAAGGCTGCTCCAGGGCTGCTTTCAGGTCCCTGAAAGTAGGCTGCGCTGAAAATACCGACAACCTTTCCGACAAGAGCACGGAGGTGGCAGGCAATGACAGCCCAATACACAAGCTCAGCCACAGAAAGGCAAGTTACCGACTGACTTTCTAACTATTCCTTATTCCTTCTCCTTTTGTTCTTACCAGGCTCTGCTTTTTCCTGACTACTCATCACGCTTGCTCCATGTATCTGACCTCGCAGAGCAAGGAGAAGAGGTAAGGCAACGAAGAGTCAGCAGGAGCCTCTCTCATGCTCTTTAAAATCACCCTGGGAAAACTGGCCCTTGGGAGTGGGCCACAGGGCAGGACCCCCAGCCTCAGCTCGCTCCAGCAGCCAGGGCTGGAACTGCTGCTCCCGCTGCCTTTCACTGGCCAAGGAGAGAAACCCTCAGATTATACTCTAAATCTCTTACTCAGCAAATCAAAGGTATGCCCATGGCCTTTTAAATTTCTTCACGAAACTATTTTTTAAATTCCTTCCAACAGTGAAAGTGATGGGGGCTCCGCCAGCACCACAGCAGTAGGCAAGAGCAGCACGGTATCACACCAGGATTTCCTGTCTGGAATTTCGGCTTCACATCTGAAATACAACACACACACCCCGCTTGTACAACTGAGGAAACACAAGACGCTTGCCATACATTTATTATCTTCCTGGGGAAATGATATAGAGGACAAAAGAGACTATATTTACTCCCTCCCCAGCTGCTTTTACAATCTAATAATTTATTTCTCCTGGACATAAATTTCAGATTTAAACGAAATCCCCGAAACCTAAAGATGCCACATGGTAGAGGCTAGAGCAGTATTTCTTTCTCTTTTGGAGATGGAGTGCTTAATGCATTGCTCTGTTAACCAGTAGCCTTAATTTTTTTTTTTTGGGGGGGGTGGGGAAGAGACAAGCAATTAGACTGTGGCAAACCCTACATGCAAATACAGGCGACTGTGATTACTACCTTCATACACAGAGTTGAAAATAACTGGTTATTGAAAATTATTTTCTCAGTCCATGGGGGTTTATCCAGGTTTAGGCTGAGATGTTTATTTTTTTAGCCATACTGAGGGATTCTTTTACAACATTTTCCTTACACAGTAGCTACATATCATTCACATTTCTGAAAACTGAGGTGCTTTCTATCATGTAAGAAATCTCTGCAATTAGAAACAACCATATCCTCTTTCAGAAGAATAAAACAAATAAAATACATCTCCAAACCCTTCTAGTCAGCAGCTAAGACAGCAGTACTCTTAAGGCAAATGTAAAAATCCAGGGTATAAATTCATGTTAACTGTTACAAATTTATCCATCTGTTCACAGACTAACTAGTGACTGAAACTGATAAATCCACTGAAATGTAATTTTCAAGCCCACTAGCGTCTGTTCTCTTCTAGTAATAAAGTAAATGCTTTTCAATAACTGTGCTGCTTTTGAATGCCAATTTCCATTTAAGTAGGTTCAGGTTCTCTCTCTCTAAAAAAAAATAAGAAATTAAAATAGCAAATGCCTTTTCTTTCAAAAGGTCAAACGAAGCTTTTAAAGAACAAGCAACATTTCAGCAAGGCAGAGAGGACAAAACTCCAATCAGATAAATGGGCTGTGTAATGATTGAGAACCACGGCTGCCTCAGGTTTTCTGAATGGGCTGTAGGACAGAATTTGGCACAAACAGTCTGATGTTGAAGCTTATATCTCTTTTACTGCAGACAAGAAATTCACTAAAATATATAAATAATGAATGTGGCTGGGGATCTCTGCTGGTACTACTGCTGGTTCTGCAAGATGCAGGAGCAGAAACATACACTGCTCCATGTTTTTGTTATTAGTCAATCCTTGTTCTCCAACAATAAACACAGAATATTTTATCTGAAATGGCTTCTGCAGCACATACAATATAAGTTTCAGCTCTCTAAAAGTGCCAGCAAATTGCAGAAAGATAAGTTACAAAGACGTACCTAATTTGCTGTGATGAATTGTGTGCATGCTTCAGTGATCAAAACTGCAGCTGAGACCTATTATATTTAATGATCTAGACATTTCTTGTGAAAACACTCAGGCATATACTGTTATGTCTGGACAAGCATCCCCGTTTTGCTCTAGCAGCAAGCAAATGAAGAGACTGAACTTTTAAAAGGATGCTGTATGCCACCTTCGATGAGCTCTTTAAAACGGAGGCTGATCAAGCTCCCCTGTTTTCCTTAAATAATGCTTATGCTCTGCCCTTTCCAGTGCAGCATCCCTCTTCCTTTGAAAAATGAAATCAGTTCCTTTGGATGCTAGCGACACTTACAGGAAGAAACAGAGCTAATCTGTGCTCAGACCCCAAACTACACTCCACAGCAGCTACTACAGCAGAAGAAAATCAAAGGGGCTGTATTAGAAATCTCTTCCCACCAGCAAAGAAAAATTGTGGCAAGACCTTCTGGAGAGAAAACAAAACAAAACAATTTTTATTTGCCTACATATTACACAAATGTTCTGCTTCTATTTTAAGGACTATGTCCTGCTTCGAAAGGGATGTGCTACCAAGCCCAGTAGGGCTGCGCAGCGGTGCCTGGATCTGCTGTCCCTGAGGACACGGTCCCCGCACAGCCAGCTGTGCCAATGGCCCCGCTCACAGCCCTACAGCTTACGGCCCCTCGGCTCTGTGGCTCTATGCAGAGCAGCAGGACATGGGGCTTCTTACCACCTTCCTATGGGAACAGGAATTTCACCTTCTGAATATATGAAGGGCTTCTGAATAAAAGGTCTGAGGCTGCCAGGCTTTACATCTGGCTCCCCCAAAATTTTCCTGCATGGATCTGGGTATATTGTTCAAGCTCTGCCTTTCCAAATTTGTAAAACAGGAAAAAACAATCCCAGAAAAAGTGCTGGTAAGCTTAATTCATTCATGGTTATAAAAACCACAGAGATCTGCAGAGAGAAGCCACACAGACTATTCTTGCTACGACACATTCAAGAGCTCATTTTCTCCCTCCCTGGCCAGTTTGAACCTCTTTCTGTCATTCATCGCTCAACAAAACACAGCGAAACACAAACGTGTGCGTTTAACTCCAGAAATAAGGATTTCAAAGTGCACTTCCATTCACCTGAGGAGCTGCTAAATACTATCGCAGTGGTAATTTGTGATAGTGTGGTAAAGAATAAAGAAAAGGTATTTGTTAATTGTTGACATAACAAAATTAATTTTCCATCCCTAAACTTTTTCTCATCTCTCCTGTGAGCTCTGATGCAATGTTACTGACTGGCACTGCTGAAATGCCAACTTGCATTTCTCATCCCTAATTTCCCTCTAAATGTCATTAGTAATTGTTATTGCCAGACCAGAGAGTGCAATCTGGTCTTTCTGAAAGAAAATCCATTTCTCATTTCTTCTCCTGTGCTTCCTCCTTTTGGTCAAGGATGGATGTTTAACACAGCCCGTGTGTTCTGCTTCCAAGAAGATGGGAATGCATTAATGCATCTGGAAGTAAATTTTATTTACGTATAGTATGCCTGGATCTTTATGGATACCAAATCATACATTCAGAAGGGTCTTTAAAGCGCATCTTTCAAGAACACTAACAAGCCTTAACTGAATAAAGCTAATGAGTAGGGGAAGGAAACACCCTTTAATCTGCACATACAGACTCCTCTCTGGATGCTTCCATAAATTACTCTTTTTGGTGGGCAACAATGCTGTCAAATATAAAACACACATTATATGATTCTTCTTTCTTTCTGTCACATGGAAAACAAACCTCTCCAGTGAGATGTGTAAAGTGGTGTAGCTTTGGTCTGGATTAACTTATCGCCCCCATTGACTCATGCAAGTAAAAATGGTTCCCACCTCTAAGAGTGGAGGTGAGCTTAGACAACTGCGTGCAAAGGAAAATCTGCAAGTGTAAAAGGTTGGCTCCTTGGATATACTGTTATATATTGTGTCATCAATTTGTATAGTTACGTGCAGCTCCTACAAAATTTGGTCTCCAGTACTTAGAGGAAAGTAGTACCTTGGCACTTCAAGTCAATTTTAGGAGGGACTCTGTGTAATGACAGACCTTTAACTGGGCTCCCCATAATCAGCACATCTTACATTTGTGCGTCTGCATTATGTTTTGTGATGTATATAAAGTAATCAGTACAAAGCTAGGCTGCATTTCCATATCCATTAACTAAAGGCATCTTATCTCAGAATAAATAGACATTTGGACATTTCCAGCCAGGAATTGTGCTTTCAATAAACACAATTGATGCATATACATTGTCTCTTGGCGGCTTACACTCCTGCCCATCTGTTGGGATGGCATGGTGCCTATGCAAAAGTTGGTTGGACCCTTGCCCTAGGGCATAGATGACAGGCAACAACGGGTTTAGCTGGGCAGCCTGAGCACTGGATCCAAGTGCCATCTCTGCTGTAGGAAGCCCCTTCTGTGTGCCAGGGCTGCCACATTGGAACGACATGCCTCCTTACACTTGATCACACATGTTGACACTTGGGTGCGCTTAAGTGCATTAATGACTGAAACGATGCCTTTCACCTGGCTCCCTTCTTTTTTTCCCCCTGCTCTGCATTGCTGCTGGGTTTTCGGCACATGTTAATGTGAAGTTGTGTACACTTTGTTAGTCAGGGCCAGCCACAGAATGGTGTTAATGGTGCAAGAAACGAAGGATGGTTTTTGTTACGGGACACGCTAGTCCAGTGCCAGGTATTTCCAAGCTTCATCTCAGGTGAGTCTTTCCAGATTTGAGGGATCTTTCTGTGTCTCACTGAAGAGACCTCAGGGGTGATAAAGATGCAGCAATCATCTTAAAGATCAGAATTGTTTTTCCAAATGAAAAAATGCTACACCATGTCACTATGTCAAACACAGGGCAATTCAAGATTTCTGCACCATCCTCGGTTTCAACAGAAGCGACCACTCAAAGAGGCCATGAGGTCTGGATTAGGTGGCTGTTCCAACCGCATCCCCAGACGCAGGACACACCACCTAATTTGGTGCTACGGAAGAAGGTGCCGACAACTCACCCAGAGGTGCCTGAGCGTGAACAGCCCTTGCTCTTACGTATAGTATTAACCTCTGTGGAGGGCAGGCCCAGGGACAGCCCCACATAGTCTATGATGGTGTTTCTTAGCTTTCGCCCTTATGACAGCCTGTTCCTAACCCCAAATTTTTAAACAGCCATATATTCCTCCCCCCCAAATTTAAACATACATATTGAAAATCAGAGACCTAATGGGTAAAACTCTTCCCTATTGTGACAACAGATCAGAGAGAAAACTTGTGGTTTTGCAGTCCATAAAGAACGTTCAGGCAGACACTCAACATGATGGGTATGTGCCTACAGCACTTTTAATTTTTAATTATTGTTAGTTATAATTATCTGACTGCGTCTGAATGAAACCCAGCAATATGGCTGGAATAGATTTTGGTATTCTTGTAATTTATTAGCTTTGTAACTGCTAATAATTAAAATTTAACAATACTCCAAGCACCAAGGCAACATTTTTTAAGAAACGCTAGCCAAATCTGCTACGATAACCGACTAGGTCATTTTCAGGATTTTAAAGGAGGACTAACATTAAAAAAAAAAAAAAAAAAGGGGGGGGGAGAGCGATAACAGACTTTTGAAAGCCTATCAACAAACAAAATGCAAAGATACAAATTCTGTTTAAAAGAAAAAATGGATTTTACTTGCAGAAAATTAATTCTACATATGATTTTGTGAGTACTTCATATGAAACTTAGAAAGAGCTTGTGGTTTGTTTCCAGCAAGGAGCTCCTGGTGTTTAACATCTAAGTCACACATAAGTCCTGAAATACAGCCAAAGTTTCGCTAAGTGAAAGTACTGCCCTGAGATAGAGCCACATTTCAGGTCCCATTTGTCCTGCCACCCCCACACTCCCCCAGAGAAAAATATTGTCTGCACAAAATACCATAGATTTGCTTTTCTCTCACCAACTGTATGGACACTGGAGCCCAGAAGCACTGAGATATTTCAGTGTTGCAAGCACATAGGGCTGTTTGGAAGAAAAATTTTACTCTTATTTAAGTAAGCTCTCTTGTACCCCCAGGAAGTAGGTAAAGCCTATTTCTCAAGTAGGAGCTGGAGACATTAACTGCTAAAAGATTTTGAAGACCTGGGTACAGACCCAAAATTGCCTAAGTCTTTCTTCTGTGCTTTGACCACTGGCGAAAAACTGGGCCCTTGGATGTAAGTGGGTGCAGGCGGGCTATGTACAAGCCAAGAGGCTCTCGTTCTCCCCATGTGCTTCAGGGGACACCGTTGTACCTCGATGGCCCCGAGGACCCCTGGCACGAGCAGTCGGAGATGTTGCTCCCAGGGAAGCCACCACGGGTACGGAGCAGCATCTTAATGTCCCTGCTGTGGTCACTCACTGCGGTGCCCGCCTCGCCTGGGCAGGATGCAGCCCAGCCCTCTATAGGAGCCACATCTAACATCAAGCTGGCATCAAAAGCAGACTTAAAAAAAGAAAACCTGCTTAGGGCTTGATCTGCTGTAATCAGCAGAAAGAATCCCAAGGACTTTGATGTGGACCAAATCAAGCCCCTGGAGGATGTTCATGGTAAATCATTATTAATATAATGAGTGCAATTTCTGTTCAGCAGCTCATGCCTGTTTATAGATACATGAAAACTGCCAGTTTTTCACATAAAATAAAATGAGGAGGGAGACAGACTGCAGTGTTAGCCAATGAGCCATAGTAGCCACCCTCCTTTCGGTATGTGTACATTTGAAGAAACTGGGCACTTAAAATGACAGCAAATTCCTCCGGTGAAGCTCCCTTAATTTAGTGGTTTGTCATATCTCCAAATCTGAACAGAAAATAAAGCCCTTTATTCATAGCAGGCAATAAAACACCTGAACACCTGTGCTAGGAAAGACCTGGCAGGTACCCTGCTCCCTTGGTATCTGGATTATTTGCGCATTGTTTATTATATCCCTTGCCTTAGTTTTCATCAATTGTAATCATTTAGGAGGAAACAGTATGATTAACAGTACACAAGCAAAAAGCAGGAATTAATCATTTAAATACAAATACTTCATTGGTTATGTGATGGCTCCTTAGAAAAAGCAGTGTGGCAAAAGAGTACATATGAAAATCCTCAAGTTTCCTCTGAAAATCACGGCTCAGTCACAATTTGCTTAATGTAATTCTCGATGCAAGAACCTGAGGAGGTATCTTTCCCTGCTGTGAATCACAACACAAATATAACTCTCAGCACCCATTACGTGTCATAATTTCTGACCCATCTTTGGTGTCGGCAGGGCTCCCTGCCACGTTTTAAACAGTAAAGACCAAAATTTCAGTTGCCAAAGAGCTAGCTCACCTCCCATGTCTGACTTCCCTGTGTGCCGCTGTGGCTCCAGGTGGCTGCGAGAAGCGGGCATGTCGGCGGTGGGCGGCAGCTCCTGACGCGGCTCCTACAGATGGAGCTCTGTTTGAAGGGGCTCCTTCTGCCCTACACATGAGGAACCCCCAAACGTCCGCCTCTATACTTGTTTCAGTAAGCATGTTTCAGTAGGGGGAATGAAGTGCCATAGCCTTGGTGTTCTATACATTAGCTATAAATATACTTTTTTCCAAATTTACAATTTTCACCATATTCACAGCTGTCAATCTTACAAACCGAGGATGTGAAAAATGCGGAGCTGCCAGCCTTTCCTCTTCTGCCCTAAGGGTACGTAGGGTTATCACACGTACTGTTTCCTTTATGTTTCATACTTAACCTTACCATGTTTTCTTTCCTTATTTCCAATGAGATAATGTAAGCGGCTAAATAACATTCTGTTTTCTTTTCTTCTGGCAATATCATCAAAGTAACTTCACTGACTCATCATTCCAGATTCACACCAGAATTTCCACCATTTATAAAATCAGCTCAGTTTCTCAGAGCTTTCTTAAGCCTTGGTTTTACGGCTCCATCAGATGGTGTAAACTTCAAAGTATAAACCTATATTAAAATACACCTACTAGTTCAGAGGCGGAAAGAGGGTTTGATTGCTTCCAGAGCATTACGCTGCCGAAGCAGTATTTGCACCAACCACTAAAAGTACGTTCACAGTGGCAATGTTTCTCATCACATGGCACACACGTGCCCTTCTGGGCTTACTTGGTGTTTACCCTAACTGTTCAAAGAAATATTCACAAATCAGCGGGGCTAATTCATGCCAGTCCACAACATCTCTAAAAGTTACCTTTCCCCTACGATGCCTGTCATTTTGCCCAACCTCCTTGTTTTTCTTGCTTTTCTGTAAGCAACCCACTCTGAATTTCCTCTTGAAATAGTTGAACGTTCAATTTTTTAAAAAGTATTTTCAGTGGTTTCACTTAAAAATACAAAGAAGTAAAACAAAGCATAGGTTCAGATTTTGACACCGGTTATTTTACACCAGTGGAAAGCAAGATCAGAACTGAAAAGTCAAATTCATCAAGCGGAACCCCTTGACGGATGGTGATTTGCCCACATAAGAACAATTGCACAGTTAAGAGACTGAAAGGTTTATGCAGATTTAACCCTAACTAGCAGCTGAACTGGTTCACTAAAATAATACTAAATCTTCATTACTCAACAAAAACGTAACCAGCAGTTGAGGAATTTAGAGCAGGCAGCTTACACATCAGAAACTGATGAGATAATCATGCCAAGGCAGACTGGTTCAAAAGTCTTGAGCATTTCTAACTGATTTATACACGCATTTTATGTCCTCCTCGGCTCAGGTATTTGGATTAGTAAAATCCCTGGCACCAAGTAAACACACATTTCTGAGTCATCGCTGAAATAAAGAGTAAAACTGCTGCTAAGTATTGAATTTTCATTCAGCCAACACCATTCAAAACTACTTGTGTAATTATTATGAGCACAGAAGTGTTAAGCGCACACAAATCCTGCATAAAAACTGGAAAATTACAATCATAATTTATCTGATTAAAGCTGCTATTTGCACCAATTTTGCAATGCACAATACTTCAGAATTGAAACACTATGTAATTAAAACTGTTAATTGCAAAAAACAGGTCGCTTTTAAGACCATAATTTAACACGGTTCTCTTTCTTTGACCATCTGATTTTAAAGGTTAATGCAGTGACCTACGAAGCCAGTGTGCCCATTTTAATTGTGCTGGCATTTTGACCAAACACCACTTTAAAGGAAAAATTAGAGGAAAAATCAGAGCCGGCTTTGCAAGCCACTGTTGCCTTCATAAAACGTTCATAGTGAGAACACACAAACCCAAATTCTGCTGACTTCATTAAAATATTAACAAGGTATAGTTAAAACTTTTGTACACTTATGCAAATCAAATGGCTAGAACAAGGGAAAGAAGAGATTCCCCTGGGAGAAAAAAAAAATAAAATCAACAAAGTGAAAAGATCAACCATCCTTCCACAGTATGACAGCACGACACAAGAGGCAGCAGCTTGGGAATTCAGCAAGATAAATAAAAACCCTCCAAAGTTTAAGTCAATCATGGTTTATAAAGCTAATAGATTTAAATGAGGCATACGGTACCATTCTATAAGCAGACTGCATTTGCCAGGGGACGGTAGCAGTATTCTGGTGGCTGTGCTACACAGGTATGGTACACCTGAGGGGGACGGCCAAGGTGGGCACCTCCCTGTGAGCTCTTTAGAAGGGCAAGCTTCAGTGGTCCATTCCCTGTGAGGTATCAGGCACACACGCCATGGACGTTTCAGCATCTATGTGGGTTTAGTACCAAAGGTATGCATGTGATTTAAACCCCAGCCTCACTGGCACGGCTCCAATGTGGCCGCTGGGGCCAGGGTCCTGAGAGTGGCTGCAGCAGTATGCCCAGGTCAGGGTCTGGCCCCTCTGAAAGGCTTGCTGCACCCAGGAATAGGTGTGGACCAAGCACCGGCTTTGTGGAAGCTAAAACTGCTGTGGCTGTGGCTCCCAGTGCTGCCAGGGTGTCCTGGTTTGCAGAACCTGCAGCTTATTAATGTGCTAGTGCCTTGGTGGAGCCTCTAATTAAGCATCGTGTCTAGCTGCACCCACGCTTTGCTCTCATACCTCGGTAGGGAAAATTCCTTTACTTCTGACTTAACAGCGAGGAATGGGAGGGGGCAGCTACCATTTCCTTAGTCTTTGTATGTTAATCAGGCCCTAAATTATTAATAGAGAAAAAGAAATTATTTACAAGTTGTTTGACGTAGACATGTCAGGATGTAGCAACACTACTGTCAAGAGAAATACTCATAAAGAATCATGATATCTGTCTTGTCTTATTTATTTATTTATTCCAGCCATGCTCAGAGACCCCTTTCTCCTGATAGCACGCGGGGAGGCAGGAGGAGACTGAGAGACTGTTTAAGGGCAGAAGAGGGTATGCACCTTTTCTAAATGGTGCACAAGGGTGATGGTTGCACAGAGAAATCAACAGCTTTAGCTTTGCTTTTACTCCTGTTGTGAACATACCTGAAGCTCTGTTTGAAAGAAGAACTTCTGTGGGCACTGGGAACAGTCATAAATCTTATCTTCCTGCCCATGGACTGCAAAGATGTGCTGCTGCAGTTTGTTTGCCTGTACAAAAACTGAAACAACATAGTATGATTAGTTAAGATTGCTTTGTTTAAGGCATCTCATCCTGAACTACACTTTTACAATTGCAAAGACTGAAAAGTCCGAGGATATCTGCCAGGGAAGTGCCAATATACTCGGTTCAGCAGAATTTCCTTACAAGTAGTCAATTTAGAGTCTCCAGGCTGACAGCCAGCTTACTTCTAACAGACTCTAAATCCTGTATGGATTTTTGATATTTCACATAAAGCTAAGGCTGTCCACGGGTAACTGGAAGAACTCAGTCATCAGACCAAAGAGAGGACGTCACCACTCCTGCGGGGAGCCCTGGGCCCACGGCAGGTGCATCGGATACATTTTTAATGCAGGACAACTGGGCCAGGAGAAGCCTTGATGACTGGTCTGGAAGACACATGGCCCAGAACAGCATTTCTGGCAGACATGGGAATCTGAAAGGGCAGGCTTGTCACAATTTTTAGACCTTTTAAATGGGTTGTCCGTTCAGTATTAAAAAAAGATGATTTTGAATTAACAATTATTCTGACTTTATCAAGTGAAATTTGGAAGTGAAACATATTGAACCGCAGGCTTTAGCTGGTTAAAAATATCTTGCAATTTTTGTCTCACTTTATATGAATGATCACCATTATCTGAAAATAGTTTCTTCAGCAGAATGAAACACATCCACTCAAAGAGTTATTTTATTCTTTACGTGTTTCAGGAAAGGATAAAGTTACTCTGAGCTCACACAAAAAGCAGGTTCTCAAACTGTGGGCCAAACCCTAAGAGTGTGGGTTTGCCTTACTCCCACCAAAGTTAAAGAAATTGCAGGTGCTGCCATGCCCCTTTAGTGACAACAGGTCCACAGTCACACCTATGGGATCCTCATCTCTCAGGCAGTTTGGAAATGCAGACGTTAACTACAGTTTTGAAGAGAGTATAAAAGGCAGCCTTTAACATGCATCCTGCAGATCCTTTAAAAGCAAGATCAATCAAGATCATTTGCATTGATGAGACACCTTAAAATCAACTACAGGGAAGGAATACCTAGCAGGCCCTCAGACAGGAGTTAGAAAAGTGCCACCAGGAGAAAACTGGGCTTAAAGAAACCCCTGAGAGAGCAGCCAGCAAAACTATACGGCTGGACAATTTGGTCTTATCAAACCTTTACTCATGTGAGCCTCACCACTGTGAGTGGACTATGAGCTACCTAGCCTTGAAAGGGTCTTTGCTTGGGTGAACAAAAGCTTGCAAGAGCAGGTCCATACCTTGCAAGTCCTGCACTTGGAAATGCATTGGACTTTTGAGCCTTTTAAAAGGCTTCGAATTGTGGGGGGCGATGCAAAGCCTGCCACATACAGCAGTGCTGCTCGGCGTCAAACGCCACAGCGCTGCTCTTTGGAGCAAGCCCCGGTTTCAGACAGATGGTATTTTTAACATTTCCAAGCACAGCATTTCTTTTTCCCAAGAAAAGGAATACAGTATTTTACAAATCCCCTGGGTGTCATTTCTGGATCAAGCCATGCATGCTGAGGCTTGTCTTGGCCTCCCTGTCTTACCTGTGAAACAAACAGGGCATTTGAATGTGCCTCCCATCCCCTCAAAGCTGTGCTCAATCAGGTGACACAGGAGCTTTGCCGGAGAGTCAAACATCTGGTTACACAGCTTGCACTCATGATTGATGCCTTCCTCTGCAAGGTTCAAATGATACAACTTGTTAGTGACACAGCAGATTAGCGTCGGGGATGCAGCAGCAGTCGGCGAGGAACGCCCGTGCCGGCGCGCACGACTTCAAGGACCCGCAGACATTGCCGCGGCTCATCAGAAAAAGCGGGCCGAGCCGCTCACACAGAGCATTGAGGTGTACAGCCCCCCGCCGCATTTAGGGGCGTTGATTTTCAGCCGCGACGAAAGCGGTGCTGGGATCAACCCGCCAGGAACTCGCGCGCCTGCTCCGGGGCTCGTGACAACACTGCGCCGCTCCACCTCGCGTCCTACCCCAGAGGGAGAGCATCCCTGCTCTGGGTGTAGATTATTAAATAGTTAAACAGAATTTAAAATTAATTTAATGGTGTGAATTCAACCAACGACACTGAAAGCGGGCTGAAATGCTGTCTTCACCTCAGACTACACTGCAAACATACAGGAGAGGAAGAAACTATCGGAGAAGAGCATGACCCCAGAGCAGAGTCTCAGCCTTAATTTTATATCTCTTGGCTTTTTCCAAGGGGAAGAGAGACCATTGAAGGTATTTAAATGTCATTTGAAAGTGTCATGTCCATGTCTCATACCTTAAGCGTTGAATACACAGTGCCCATTTAAATGCCCCTATATCCTAGCTGAACTCATAGGGAAATAACAATAATTATTCCTATTGTTTCAAGCCTCCCACTTTTGTAAGATGATATATTTCTCTCTTTACTGAAGCTTCTGGTTCTGGGTGCAATTGAGCCTTTTTTTTGAAGCCATATTAAAGCAATTTTCACACATAAAATTAGACAATCTTTTGGTTTTCTTGAAGGGAGAGAGTTGTAGAATTTTAGACAACATAATGTACAGTGACATAAATCAGAAAACACCTAAAATTTTAAAAATGTGTGGATGGTTCTGCAAATACTTCCTGAAAACGCGTCTTTCCTTCACTGCGGCAGTACATGAACTTCCTGGGAAAACATACTTTAAAAACTAAAGAAATTCTGTCTTTTGATGTACACTCAGCTTTATTTTTCACCAATTTCAATTTCTAATTCCAAGATAGCTAAGAAATGACTACCTTATACCATGAACTAGTCTCTTGCCAAATGCATTTGGATCTTGTGAATAATACAAGCCTTCAGAAGCATGATCTTTACTTACAATTGCTTTATATTAGGTTTTTATACTTTAAAGGGGCTAAAGAGAGGGAAATTATTGTTTTCTATAAGGCCTCAATACTCTCAGGATCCCAAAGCCCTTTTACAAGGCGGGGAGTTAGGTGCCAGGGCAGGCAGACGGCGGGGCTCTGCGCGTGGGACGCTGGGCACAGCCCGTGCCTGGCTGCGTAGCAGCTCTCGCACGTTTGCACCTCGGCAGGTTTGCAGCTCGAGGCAAATCCGAGAGCACACGGGCCTTGAAGGGCCCTCCATGCAGCGTGAAAAATAACAACAATTTAAAAACCTAAAAAAGGCTCCATGCAGCACCTTGCGCGGCAGCCCGTGCTGGCAGTGAGCTGCAGGTGCCGGCGGCGAGGTGCCCGTGTGGGTGCTGAGCTGCCTGCGACGCCTCAAGGCCGGGTGGGCTCTGGAAAGCGGCGTGGCAATGGGTGCTCTGCCCTGCATGGCAGTGGTGGCACGCAGGGCAAGAGCAGGGCGCTGACGGTGCTGGAGCTGCGCTAGGGAAGGGGCAGGTGGGATGGGGAGAAGTAAACAGGCGGGTTGGGAAGGAGGTAGAAAGAGAAAAATGAACAGGAGGAGAGAGGCAGGAACAGAAAGATGAAAGGGCTGGTGGCTCCACAGCAGCAGCTCCACGAATTCCCAGGGCAGCCGTAACCGGGAACTGGGTTATTTCTAGGACACAACGAGGTTTGCAATTCTCTGTTTGGGCAGCCACCACAGATGGGCACATCGCCCTCTCTGATGGATAAGTTTAAAAATCTGACCCTCTCCCCTCGCTGTAGCCTAAGTCTGGCTTCTCCCATTAGACCTTTGCCTGAAAAGTTTTGGCTTTGTGCGATCTTCACGATCTGCTCCGGAGAGGAGGGGAGATGGGGAAGGGATACGTGCCTCGTGCTGAGCATCCTGAGCATGCCCAGCCACACAGCTGCATACAACAACCGAACGCTGCAATAAACCTGGAGAGGACAAAGCAGGTACTGGGGGGAATGGTACGAATTCCTTCTACAAGTAAATCAGAGAAATCATGTTTGGCATTAATTTTCTACCCTCCACATACTGGGTATTTGGAAAACAGTGATTCATGTACAGCCCATGGTCCTGTGTGAGCATGTGTGTTCATAAATATGGACAGACATGTACTGCTGATTAGATGACTGCTCCTTTTGCAGCCTAAATACCTATAATTTCAGTAAAATTAAAAAAAAAAAACAACAAACCACAACAATGCTCAGCATTTCAATTGAAGTATATTCTTACAATCTTGGTACGTTTAATTAGGTAACAGTGATTGTGTATTTTCTTGGCTGATCCCTGCAGTATTTTAAATAGTTAAACCCATAACAAACAAACTAAAACTCGAATGAAAAATAATAAAACATAATGGGTTCCTGCAGATCTGGAAATTTATCCCACTCGAGGCAAGACCTTTTGATTTGCAAATCCACTTCTGAATTATAAGGCCTTCTCCTCACCGGTGGGGGTTTTTATTCCACTCCCACAGGAGTCCATTATGTATTTCTTGTGTCTATAAAACCATCCAGGAAGAAAAAAGGGGGAAAAAAGTACCATGGTTAGCATGACAAACGTTTCTCTTTTCATGCATGTGTATTCAAAATATGAAAATGCCCAAAGATATAGATAGAATTGCTGCTATAATCACTCTCTCCTCTATGGCATTTTACAGCATATTATTTTACACAGAAACACGGCGCATGTATAGGGATACTCCGTCACCTTTGGAGAATAACTTCCTTGAATTATATAAGATCATATAGGTGCGTGCAAGGCGGCTTTTTGACAATGCAGCGTGACAGCCAATGCTCCAGTCTAACGTGTGGCACTGGGCGTTAGCAACAGAAAACATATCATCATTTCCCTCACTTTTATTCCCCCTCGCCTTTTATTTCTTTTTTAAAACATGACAAGCATCTATGAGAGACCTACATAACTCAAGTGAATTATGCAGCCCCTCTCATTTGTAAAATAAAATGCAGATTCTTACAGCTTGCTGTGCTAGATCTCCCATTTCTCCATAAGCGTATCTGTGCAGGGATCAATTGATTACAGGACTAAACAAGCAATGCACAGCAAACGGGAATCTTGGGTTTCTTGCCTTTTTTGTTTCCTGAACTCAAAATAATAAGCATTAATTTTACACTTCATTTCTCAAAAAAATAATAGGATGTGCTTTTGTTTAAAACAAGCAGGCCTGCTGGATTCTGTCAGGCTGAAACTATGTCAGGCCAAAAGAGGAACAGAGCGCTTTGTGTAAAAGTATCATGGGGAGATGATAGTATCCTGTAATGTTTTCAGTACCTACTTTTGTCTCCAAAAGCATTTGATCCCTGGCAGACACATACTTATTTCCATACTGGTCTTGAGGGAAGCTGGTAGGAATGAGAGCTGATTATCTGAATCCTGAAGGTGAAACCTGGGTGGTGCCCACTGATGTCAAAGGCAGGCATTTGTATAAATTTGGAGGTACATAATTTACTGCCTGGTAGCGAGGATTAGTGGGTTGCGCAGACCCAGCTGAACTGCGGTGGCAAAGCACGTCGCTCATTGCTCCCAAGTTGGGATGTGTTTGCAGGATAGTTTTAAATATGTTGACGGGGTGCTTAGTAGCACCGACACTGTCATTCTGCCCATTTTAGAGCGGGAATATGCTTCCCCATAAAGCTATTTCTGCTGCAGCAATGTGCATTTAATACATATTACAATGAGTCTCTAAGCCTCTAAGAGAACCGACACTAGCAGCCTCCTGGCGAGGATGCAGTATAATTAATAATGCTGTATTAAACCCATGTACTGTATCAGCTGCAGTTCTAATTATAACTATATTAATGGCAATATAAAAGTACACATTAACACTGTCGTGTACCAACACGTTACCAGACCAATAACAAATAGGAGATTTGAACGATAAAAATCAAGATGGCATTGTCTTTACTGTTAGTTAAAACTTTTCTCTTCCACTTGATTTAATAAAGCAAAATTGTCCCTTATGGAATAACCGCAACAGTCCTAATTTGAGGGATCGTGTAAGACAATCTGATGCTCATTCGTGACAACAAAATATATAACCTGTACCGTAGCTTCCCAGACCAGTATATTTCTGTTCCACTGCAGCAAATTAAGGCAATAAAGGGGAATATCTTTCCTGTATTCAGATGTACACATCCATGAGTTAACCACACTTATAATGAACTTTGAAATACTGTAATTCAGTGTAACAAAGCATTGATATACTGTGTTCACAGAGAACCTTCTCCTGTCCAGTATATCATAAATTTGGTGGAATTACATGGGCCATGTGCTCTAATTGTAATAGAAATAAATAGAAATTGGAATGAACACAGGGAAATAAAATGAAAACTGCATGGAACTATTCTGTTTATGCAATTCATTTCCCAGTAAATAAGTAAGCAAAGGGGAAAATTTCTAACATAAGAAAAACAGGAGCTTCCTCAGTAATTTTTAACAAGTGGCTGTGAAGGAGCAAGGGGCTGGGACGAGGGTAGGACGACAGCGATGGACACCTCCCTCCAAAACAAAGCCTGCAGAGAACTTTGCCTGGCTGGCACCACTTCACCACTGGTTTTCATTAAAACCAGTCCAACAATGGTGGTGAAAACCAAGGTCTGAGAACATGATGCAACTGCTACGAGGGGATGGCAAATTTGCAGATGCTCATATCGGATGAAGACGATGTTTGCTGTACAGATGACATTTCCTCATCGCCATTGCTGTCTAAGCCCCCAACCTGCTATACAAACCATTTGGACCACATCGCTCCATTACATTTTTGTAATTAATCCCGGAGGACATAGCCAAGCCCCGCCCTTGCCGGAGGGGCAGTAGCAGGGTGAGGGGACCCCGCGCTCCTGCCCCGGCGTGGGTCAGCGGCACAGAGCCGCTCTGCGGCACGGCGCCCCAGTGATTAGGCAGCCCGGGCGGTGAAAGGCAGCGGATTGATGGTGTGGCAGCAGAAATGTCACCTGGGGAGCTGGGTGCCGTCCTCCCAGGGATGCTGGAGGTCAGTTACTATGGCAACACCGAATGAGCTCAACCTTGTAACTGACCCTTATCTTTTTTTGATCTGTGGCCCACTTGGGACCTTGGCTGGAAATCAACTGGAAAATAATCTGGTCACATATCAGAAAGAAAACTGTTTATACTTATTTATCCAGGTAGAGCTCATATCTCCCTGTGACGACCCTGCCAGACTAAAGACACCCGTCATGTTCCCGCAGTGTTTCACGCGGCTGTGCAGAAACACCCGGCTCTGCGCTGCCAGAAACCATGCCAACCCCCACCCCGCCACCACAAAGTGCACGCACAAACTGCCACGGTTATCTGTGTTCGTGGCTTCACTGATACGTTGCCAAAATCTTGCCTTGCTCACAGCCCCTGACTTGCCCGTGTGGATAAACATACACCTACATCCCTTCTTGGACGGTTTAATATTTTATGTTGGTATCTGCTACTCATATTCTTTTGTGCTTTATCTCTCTGCTGAAATATGATTCTGCTTTGAAATATATTTATATGATCTAGAATGGCACAACACTCATGTCTTTTATGAGCCAAAGATTGTTTAATAAAATCTTGAATTCCTGCTTCATCCTTATGACAATTTTAGTATTATAAGTTTTCAAGGGATATGAGAGCTGTCCACCGTGGTTAGAAACATCACTTTAATGAAAAATGATAACACAAGGACTTGGATTTTTCTAGAAACTATGTAAGGAAACCCAACAAAAATAGAGTTCCCAACGTGTGTTCACGTGTGTTTTTGTCGGTTTCCCTTCCATTCACTTTTGGATGAGACTGTTCTTCATAATTTTCCAAGGGATGGGAAGTCTGTACAAGGGTCTGACAGCACAAAGGGGCTGTTGCTGTTCTCCATCTGGAGGAGCTCTCCAGGGGAACCGAATTTGGGAAATCAGGGAAGATGTTAGGAGACAGAAGCCACAGGACCTGCCGGCAAACATAGGTGCTAGAGAAAGTGCCTACGGATTCCTGGTAACAAGCTCCAAGGCTTCTTGTGATGTACTACTTCTATGCATCTGTGGCCTCGAAAAGGTATTCTTTTTAGGACTAAATTAGCCTAACCACACAACGGGCTTTAAACTCTTTTCATCATCTCAGGGGGCCTCAAGCTCAAAATATGCAGAATTAGATGCCAAATTATTTATAGGGTAGCTTGTAAGTTCACTGCCTCCAGTACATGTCAGTACACTGCAATATTAAAATGACCATTAAAAAGAAGCATGGTCCCAGAGGGACTGGGAATGAGATTGCAGGGAGTTTCCTACCGACTGCAACGGCAGCTCCTGCACTGCTCCAGAGCCCCTGCCTCTCTCCTGGCCGCAGGCTCCCCGGCTGCGCCTCTTTCCTAAGGGGAAGGCTGAACCTCAGACACCCAAGATGGTTCTGCCAAGCCTGTCTTCATCAGCTTAATTTTCAGTTTACAAGAAAAATAAAATCTGAAAGTTCAAAGGAGTTCATGGAGTTGTGCATCATCTATCTGCTGACTGCAGAGCCCCAGAGGGACCCTGCCTGCAGAGCTTTATTTTAGATTTAGATATTAATCTGGGAAACTGCATAAAGATAATTTATAGAAATGCACTACACTTTAGTGCAGTAACTTCACACTCTATCAGCCTTTCTCTGAAGATGCCTTTTTTTAATAGCCTGTATTAAAAACTTCTTGTGGACTGAAGTCTGATAGGTCTGGCTGTTCCTTCACAATAGTTCATTAAGGAACAACTCCAGTGGCTTCCATGGAAATGCAAAATCCATACAGGAAAAAACCACATGCTGCCTTTGAGTGTGCAAGCCCATACATACACAAAGAAGAAGTCTGGATAAAGCTAATGAACCCTTAAGAACAGCTAAAGGTTAATAACGACACCGCATTCCCACACAACTCAACCCTAGTCACGTATTTCAATGTTTTGATACGTTCACAGCTGTATGATTTCAAGTTAAATGTCGATATCTGGTGGAACTGAAGTAACAGCCCTGAATCCAGGCCCATGGCCACACAGCCCATTCCCTGCACTAGTCTCCCTCATGCCATCGTGTCGCTTGAATCTGAACATCCTTTATGACTCCTGGTCTCTCCTCCACTCCCTTCTCTTCCCTGGAAGCAGCTCCCTGCATTGCTATATACGCCCGTCTTCTGATCCTATTGACAGTATCACATTGAAGAGCTCAATACAGACAAACAGCAATAACTCGTATCTACTTGGCATCTATTCTTCTTGTGAAATTAAAAATTAAAATTAAACCATCATTATACTCTTATTAACCATCCCACTGGAATATGCCAAGTGCTTTTAAAACACGCAAAGCTTTAAACCAAGTTTAAACGGGTATAAAGCCCATTTCACTCGTTTTACAGGCCTGGCACGTTCCCCAACCTCAGCACCAGGGCCATCAGAGCCACAAGGTGCCCCCTCCGCACACCACATCCCACCCAGACCTCCTGCAGTCCCAGCGTGCATTCACCGTGGGCACACGGAGGTTTCCCAGAGCTGCCAGGACTTGAGCAAGAGCCGCCAAAGGCAAAGCCTTCCCTCTCACCGGCAGTCCCCTCCCCTGCCCGGGCACTTGCGCACGGGCTGGCAGCCGCATCCCCCAGCTACTGCTTAAAAACCAAACACCGGGAGCACTTTCGTCTGCCCAAAAGCAGGTCCCTGAGGTGGGGATCCAAGTCAGGGCAGCATTCAGTCCCGGTTGCCAGCCCCTGCACTAGCTGGGCACACTCAGGATAGCACACCGTATTTTTTAAACACGCAAACTCTCGCTGATGCATGGCACTCATCTTCAGATTACAGTTTCCCAAGTACACATTGACATGATAGACTATAAATCTATCATGTAAATAATCATCAGATTAATGGTCTCTAATAGTATATAATTAACATGACAGGCAGGCTACAAGCCAGTTGTTGTCAGCTACACTCAGCGATGCACAGAGTAGGAGAAAGCCGTAAACCGCTTCTGTGATGGCATCAGGGAAGCAGGGAAACTGGTAAAAGGAGAGATAAAACCAGAATGCATAACAAAATGAAAACACTTCTAAATGTGCAATTGAACTGAGAAACACTGAAGCTTCTTTCGGGCATCAAAGTATCATAAATGTCAAACTTTTTTGGGGGGGGGGGGAGGCGGGTAGAGTTTTCTTTGCATCTGCAAAGATTCAGTTATCCTTGCGCTGGTGCAGTGCCTCTTGAGTGAGTACAGGTGAACGGCTGTGAGGGGTCTCATTCTGATATTGCAAATTCTGTATAAACATGGAAATACATATCCAGTAATGTCAACTTTACAGCAGTATCAGCTATAGTCAAATTAAAGCTTGTACTAGTATAGATCTCTGGGAAATGATGCAGTGGGCATAAAGTTATAAGTGCAAGTGGAAACCAACCATGAGCATTATTTCTGTTACAGATTGCCAAATGGCTTGGAGATTGGTCAAATGCTGCACTCCTGTAATGCTCGGGCAGTTTGCACCCACTTATTCAGATTAAACAAATACATTTCTTTTAAATATGAATTCACTTTCTTTTCTTATTAAGAAACAGTACTGTTAGGGAAAAGCCACTAGCTGAAAAGCAAGCTCTTACGGCATTGCTATCAGCTTACAGACGAAAATTCTAAAATTCTTCTTTAAAATACATGCAGACAAGCAAAAAACCAGAAATATCTCCCCATTTTTTCTGGGGGCGGGGGGGAGAAGATAGTTACCCAGCTACCTTGACATGATCGTTTAGCACAACTGCACCGGAGCGTACTTGTTCATTCGAGGGTTGAGCGCACGTCAGAGCGCAGCCCTGGCGAGGCTCCTGTCCCAGCCCCTACTCAGAGGTGCCTCCCTCACTCCTTCTCCCCACGGACCACGGCAGGAGCTTGGGGACACAAACCAGTTATCGGAGCTGATGAATGAGATGCCGTTGCCAATAGAGGGAACCAAGGGCAACTAAATAAGGTCTGGCTGGCTAAAATAGGTGACTGTTTTTGCATGGCACGAATATCTTTCAAAGCTCGTTAAGTGCAAATATGCCCAAAAGAATGAAAACCCCCTATCAGACATATTTTAAGTCAGGAATCCTAAGGTGCAGTAATATATGATATTCCTTAAGGCAGTCAAAAGAAGAATCTGCATGAAAACAAGAAAATATCTTAAGCATCTCTGCATTATGCAGACATATATTCTTGTGCTGTGGGAATATGCATAAGTGAATGTACAGAGCATCTCCCGTTGATGTTGATGGAATTTGCTCGATTAACACTCCACAGTCCAGGTGGAAATCATACCCTGTAGCAGCTTCATCTCAAATAAGAAGAAAAGCCGTAATCCACCAACCTTTTGGAAGAGGTCTCACTGCCAAGCAGTGACTCTACATAGCACAGACTGTGGAAGTTACTCTCAGTAGCACATACCTAACATACAAACGTTGATTACAATACGTAAAACCTAGTACCAAACTAATACCAGCTTTACATTCGTTTTCTGTTCTGCAGCCAGCCAGCTCGCACCCTTCACATATGACCTAGAGCTGGGTTTGCCCAGCACAAGGAGCTGGACAGGCAGCCACGAAACAGTTGCTCCGAGTTCTCCACGGAGGCCAGTGCACACATCCTGTGCAGCTGCATGGGGCATCAGCGCGTTGGCAACACGGGCAGAAACCTTCTCCCAGGCTCCTAAACTCAAAGCACTTCGGCTTTTGCCTTCGTAAACAAAACCTTTTCTATTTTATTGTGGGAGTAGCTCAGTCAGGCATATGGCTGTTAGCAGACAGGCTGTCAGTGCACAAGATGGCCAGCTTGGTTTTATTTATTTTTTAGAAACACATTTTCTTCATCTTGTATCTCATTAGCTTTTTAATCCATTAAGGAAAGCCATGTACAAACTCGTATGCTGTAGACAGACTCCAAAGAACATATAGGGGCTGCAACAGAAAACTTAGTGTAAGCTATAAGGAAAGTCTGTATTTTTGCTCAAATAAAAGGATCTGGAAACGCTGATCTTACAACGGTGCCAAAGAATCCCTCTTCCAGACACAGGACAGTATGAGCATCGGGACTCCTACACAGCTATTATTGCTTAAACTTGCCCAGGTCTCAGGCTCATGGCATTGTACAGGTTGCCTGGGCTCTCTGTGACTCCACTCATTCCCAGAAGTTACACTTTAAAAAAAAAAACACCCAAGTCTGAAGCCCCTGCCCCCAAAGAAGAGGTAAGAAGTTCCCAGCCACGGAGGAAAGGCAGGGCCAAGCAGGAGGGGGCCTTCAGGGGGTGGGCGCAGTAACGGGCTGGAGCCACGCAGAAGGGGCCGAGACGACTTGGAAAGGACCAAAGGCGTGGTAGGACTGCTGTAGGGAGGGGCCTGACGTGCATTCATTGAACTTGAAATAGGTTTAGGGGTAGCCACCTAATAAGCCCTGGAAGTTACCGAGGAAGAGTGAAAAATGGGGGGGGTTCAGAAATCAAGCTGCTTTTCAGCTGCTCCCTCAAATAAAATAAGATCCTAAATCAAGCTGTCATGGAGTCCCTGTTTGAACCAAAAAGGAGGCAACAATAAAAGTCTGTCAGAGACCTGCTACCCACCATTTTATTCCTCATTTTTCTTGTGAGCTCTTATTTTAAGCTCGGATTCAACAATCGGCATGAAGAAGTCGGCATTTGCCTCTGTCACCCCAGAGAGGTAAGGAAGATACAATCGTATATATGCAAAATAGCTACAAACTCTGATAACAATACTTTGCCTGTAGGCAAAAATTGACTTTTTAAATGGCAGCCTCTATAATCATGTTAGCCTAAGACCTGCCCTTGCAGGATTTTCCTCCACTTAGTAAAAACAAGTTACACTGACAGGGAAGGCACGGAACTCGGGCACTGACAATGACAATACAGGGACTGTTTTAGCGAGAAGGAGGGAAAACAAAATCGTAAAATAAAAATAAAAGGTCAGCCCGATTAAACTATAAATACACCTGCTGTACCGACACGGAGGGGGTGAAACGGCACTTCTGTAGCCATAGAGGCAGCAAGAAGCTCAACCAAATCTGTTCCCCAAAGCTCCCTGGTCCTAACCAGCAGCACCCCAAGAGCACTGGCCTTGGGACATCTTCCACACACAGAGCATCCTTTGGGAATACTGCCTACGGGTCTGAACCTGCGATCCAAGGGATGCGCAGCAGACCATGCCTATTCTTTACGTTTCTGTTCCTTACGACTGCCAACAGAAAATGCATTAGTGCACAAGAAAAGTGCAAGAATGGGGCTCCCTTTCCAATCACACCTGGGGCTCATGAAGTCCAGTTCCTCTGGGGAGCACTTTGGGAGGCCTGGGATGCCCCCGGTGCCACCCGTGCGCCTGAACTGCCCCGTCAGGCTGTGGGGAGCTGCGCCGAGGCCACCCAGCCCCAGCGCGACCGACCTCTTCTCCCAGCACACACCGGCAGCGCCGGGCTGTGGGGCACATCCCGGGAAGTTGCGCGCAGGCAGCATGGCAAGCACAACAGTTGAATCTTTGCAGCTAGATGAGCATCAATTATGTGTTGTATCAAAAAACAAAATGCTACAGCGTGGAGCAGGCAATTCAAAGAAGCAGCATGAGCAAAGCAAATGCCAAAGAAATTAAAAACATGTCCAAAACTGTGACAGAGTGCTCGGCTACTTTTCATGTGACACTGTCAATCGTCTCTCATTGAAGATCTCAAATACTTGGGAAGAGATTGCAGAAACATTCAAAGATATAATATTTGTATTTTGAATGTTAATTTGACACAAAGGAGTGTGCATGAGGGAATGTTTATAATCAGCACTCCAATAAACTCACAAATGACTCTAGTATTTTATAAGCTTGTTAGAAACAAATCACTCCCTTAGCTTATATTTACTTACTGATGAATAATAAAAGGCCTCAATACACAAGGAGTAAATTCAAAAATGTTTTCCTCTTGTTTTATCTTTTATGACAATACTGAAACCCTCTTGTTCAGGCTGTGATTCCCAACCATGCCCCTCCTGGTTTTATGGCTAAATATCAATTTTTCCATAGGAGCAGAGGCAGTTTTGAACCTCGGTTCCTACCCCCAACCCCCCTGTAAAATAGTTGCCCTGGTCTGGAGCTGAACTGCAGCAGTCGGAGTTGCCTCCTGCCCCGGTGCTGCCCGGAGGGGCGGAGAGGGGCGCACGGCCAGCTGTGCGCATTCACCCAGCAGCGAAGCTGCAGTCCAAGTGCTCAGCCTGAAGAGGAAGAGGAGAAGGACATGCACGCCTCCTGGAGCAATGCACAAGACAGCAGAGCAAAAGGGTACAAAAAGAGATTCTCCAATATATTTATAAACCTGCAACGGTCCCGAACAGCTGCATGAACTGCAAAACACATCAAATTGCTTCAGTTGGTCCGCAAAGGCGCAGGCGAGGTGTCAATACAATACAGGCCCCTGTTACCACCCAAACACCCTGCACACTGTTGGTGCAACAGCCCAATAATTGACCACAGCTGAAAACCCCTTTTAGCCTGTTTAAAAACACCATGACGCTCTAATGTAATACAAGTCATGCTTCAGCGGACAACGTAACACCTACGCTTTCCAAATGCTAGTAGTTATACTCCAGCTCAAACCAATAACACTCTAGTTGTGAGCACAGAAGACCGGTGCTAGCCTTTGCCTCCCGGCAGTAGCCGTGCCGTGGTACCTATGTGTGCCACAATAGCTGGATTTCAGAACTAATTGCTTCATAAGTCGGCATGCTGGATTCATGGGCAGTAAGTAACACAAATGGAGGGAACCAAAAGTTGGCAGAACAATGCCTCATTTTTCTAATGTAACTAAGTGCTGTGTGCAGTAATGGGAGTGGTGGGGATACTTGCTTTTATGCTCTTATTTACCCGACAGAAAGAATACAGGGATATTCTAATGCAGGTTTTTACTTAATGTACAGTTAAGCATTACACAAACATTTTATTGTGGGCTGTAAAGATGGTCTATTTACAGTAGCTGAAAAATCACACACTGCATTCAAGCATAAGTGCTTGCGGCAGACACACAAACACAGGGCCTTTGCAGAAGTAAACGTAACGTAGGCTTTTATTCTAGATGGCCCTGTTGCTTCATGCACAGGCATCATACACATCTTCGCCATCCTTTAAAGACAAACGAAACGCTGCCACGGACCGAGCTGGCTGGACACACATCAGCTTTGTAATTGCATTGAGATGTTGAAGTGAATAAACACAGGCAGGTGTACCCACAGCCCCATCATCCGCTGGCACTGCCGGAGGGTGAGGCTGTGAGCTCAGGAGCGACGGCATGAGCTTGTGGCTGCTCACCTGCCTCCCGTTGTGGGAGACCACAGCAGCTTCTTGTAAGATTTGGAAGCGGTTTCTGTCACCTGCCTAGTGCCGGGGCTGGCCTGGTGGTCTCTGCAGGATGCTGTGGATCGCTGCGGTATTGCAGAATACATCAACAAAGGTTGCCTGAATTCATGCAGCCCCTGCTATTATTAAACATGATTCAGGTATGTATTGAGCTGACGTGACTAATCATTACAAACATACATACCTTACAGCTTAGGATTCACATTTCCAGAGTACATTATAAAATGCTTCTATTTCCAGAAATTGTAATGGCAGCCACGAGCATAATATTATCGTTTTTTAACAAGTGCACAAGCCATAAAGCGTTGTACAGGAATTTGCTAGGAAGTGCAAAGTTGACAGGCAATATGCTTTCAAAATCTGCTAATCTTGGAAGATAAAAGGCAGGGCTCCAAAGCCATTGCCACGTGGCACTCCCGCAGCCCCTTCTGTGATCCTCCGAAGGGACAGAGACCACCAGCCATGGAGCTCAGCTTCTTCACCCACCACTCCGGCCAGCAGCTGGAGCAAAGGGAAGGCCCACGAATGTGGCATCCTGGAGACGCTGCTCCGCTGTGCGGGCGAGAGGTCTGACGGAGGAAGCCCAGGCAAAGGAATGCGGAGGGAGGCTCTCTCAGCACAACACTGACCGCTGCCGTTCCCTGCACTTCCATACCGCTCCTATGCAAAACTGCCTTTATCATAGGTTCCCCATTGCTGACTCTAACGCAATGCCTCCAACATCACAGCTGTGACGTTCAGCTCTCTCAGGCACATCTGGTTTTAAAAGTGATGCTGGTGTCCAAAACTTCAACCACATGAGCCAGTAGCAAGGTTTATAGCCTGTACCCATGTGTCTCTGGGGCTGAGCTTAAAGAACAGCACCCCAGGTGCCACCAGGCGAGGGGGGCTGCTCAGCCCCCTGCTCATCATCCCCAGGTGGTGCAGAGGGGTAGGGAGGCACGGCGTCCGTGGGGGAGCATTCCTTATACGTTGTTCAAACATCAACTCCAGCCCAGAGAGAGAACAGTAGACTAATCCTCACCTATTCAATAAACTTCATCTCTAAAAGAGTGGTAGGAAAAAAACATATGATTTCTCAGAAAGGAAGAAAATTATTGTGGGCACATGAAACACTAATGACGCAGGAAACAAACAACTGAAGGAAAACCCATACAGGACACATCGGTGTTTTGCATGGAAAACGCAGACAACATGCCATGGTGTGTGTCAGACACCTCAATGCCGTTCAGCCTGAAGTCATCAGGATTTTCCCTATAGCCATGGGGTTGCAATTTTAACACTTAGTAGCATCAGAGATGGAGCTACAAACAGAAGCATGAATTTGCAAAGGAAAGAAGTCATATCATGAAGAAAACAGAAAAATACACTTTCAGGTGGGGAAAGGTCATGGCAGTCTAAATGACCGAGTACAAAAACTGCATTGCTCTTCATTTTCACAAAAGTGTCCCAAGTACAGTGCCCTCTAGGATTCTCCTTTGAGTTACCCATTTATTTTTGAAAGCTTCTCTGGAGAAAATAAGCTCATTAACAAATTAATTGTGAAGCAGGAACATTTCTGGTATTCTTCTTCGGTAAATACATGCCATTTCTGAGAACAGTTTGGAAATTCAGTAAGAGTGATAAGTAGTAAGTACAGGTGAGTAAGTTATCAGCATGTGTTAATGAAACACAAGTGCCTTTCTCATGTGTCGCTATGTTTTGTCATCAGGTCAGAAGCAGTTGCTAGTTTTAAGACAAATCACAAAAGAGAAAAAAAAATGTCTATTGTATTAAGACTTTATACCAAATACTTTTGCCAAGAGTGTCTCTACCAGAAATCACTGCCTGAAAGGATAATTTCATTTCATGCATTCAGTTATTTTGTGCTGCAACTGATGTAAATGGAAGGGATTCACCTGTGCTTGGCAGCCAACAAGCTCACGTGGAGGCTGAAGCATTTCATCAGTTTTGTTTAACAGTGAAATCACAGACAACTGAGCACCTGAAATACCATTCCCTTTTCAGAAACACAACTTGTGCACAAACAGCAGAAGACTTTTCTCTTGGCCTCCCAGGTCTCTTCCTCCTGCCTTTGGCTAGAGCCAGTACCCTGGGCAGCAGTATACTTGCTTTGCTCAACGTACACAAGATACAGGTACACTTGCACTTTGTGAAAGCCACCTTGTCCGGGAAGGAGGAGCAGCCAGGACAGCCATAGGTGGGTGGGCTGCAGCTCTCCCAAGGACGAGGGTCTGCCAGCGGTGGCTTGGAGCAGGCCCCTGCCCAAACCTGCTCCCTCGCCTGCCTGCACTGGCCTTCTGCAGGAGCAGAGGGAAGCACGTACACTGATACAGGCTGCGCGTGTACCCCGCCAGACAGTAGGACTCTGCTTACCGTCCCCAGACAGCCTGCCTTGAGCACTGCTTATTTCCAGGAATAAAAGCAAACCAAACCAATCCCCAAACAGCTGGCAGGACACGCAGGGCACAGCCCAGGCTGGCGCTGGCGCTGGGGCTGGTCTCCCTGAGGGTCTCCCTGAGGACAGGAGCGCATCAGCTGCTTTCGGCCACGACCAAAGCCAGGCACCTTGGGCACGATCACAGGGCTCC
>NW_009613173.1:0-271 GCF_000690535.1 Cariama cristata | reverse complement strand
ATCATCAACAGCACCACCGCCTGCACAGCAAGCATGGGCAAAGCCCAGTCCAGGCATTGGGATCTGGATCACAAAGTGATGCGAAAAGCTATTTCAAAAAGATCGTGAAACCTCCAACATCATTTACGCTGTTATTTGGCAGGTGCTAAAACGCACCGGTATCACCCTATTCCTGCTACATGCAAGGGAAGTCAGAGGAAGAACTTCTCCTTGCAGACCTCGTGTCGCAAGCTCCTTTACTCTGCCGGCGCGTTCCCATCGAGCACGCGTG
>NW_009613172.1:0-8574 GCF_000690535.1 Cariama cristata | reverse complement strand
GGAGAGGCTCCGTTCCGGCCCCGCAAGTCCTGGGCTCCCACAGAAGCCGGTTTTGTGTTGACCTGAGACGTTTCTGATTTTCAAGTGGTGTATTTTTGATGTATACACCCAAAATGTAAATATTTTTGATGTAAATACCCAACCCAAACTTCAGTGTGTCCTTCTAGACTGCTTTGTTACAACAGTTGTTTGTTATTACAGATCAAGACTGGTAAAAGGAAGAGTTTAGACTTATTTAGAAGCTTATGTTTTAACGTCAGCTTATACTACTTAATGAAAATGTGGCTGTGGGCACACCGAAGTAATCTGCCAATCCAAATAGGGGTACAGGGGGTCTGTTATCCTCCGAATCGAACACAGGAGGACAGAGGACTCGAAAAGACAGCTTTAAAATTCAGAGATGAGTCTAAAGAAAAAATGAAACTACATTAGAGTGAAGATAAAGTCATGCTACTAAAGGTTTAGCTAACCAGATGCAGCAAGCATAGTTCATTAAAAACGCTCCATCGCAGCAGGCTATACTGATTTACATAGAGTGACTGTAGTCAGCTGGCCAGCTCGTTTTCTGCGTTAAAATGTAGGTATCACTGGATCTCACACGAAATCACTGAAGGTTTGCCAGTTGTGAGCACCTGCCTGCTCCACAACCACACAATCACAAGCCAACGCGTACTTTTTACTGATGTCAGTGAAAATATGTCTTTGAAGGTTTCCTCTAAGCTACTAGCTACAATTTAAATCTTGCTTTGGAAGTTAATGAAAAACAAGTTCTTTGATCTCAGTAGATGGTGGAATTCATGAAAAATGCTGAAAATATAATCATGTCCTGGCAAGAAGGCTACAAAACACTGGACTCATTTGGGGTCATTCTTACATACCTTCTACAATCAGACTCATCAGAGTTCCTGATAAACTTGCTGTGTGCCTAGATTGTCACAAGTTCACCCCGAATTCAGAGTCCTACTGATGTCTTTTTTGCACTCCCATTCGCTGCCAAGGGAATGCATCCCTGCTTTCATCACGTCTGACCCTGCCCGAAAGGAGCGTTGACTTCCATACAGTTTTGAGGAAAGAAAGTGCATTTATTTAATTTATTGTGCCATTCTCCATTCTAATACAAAGTACCGGCAGAGTAGAAATAGTGGTCCCAGATTTTCCGCAAACATAGTTTCAGTGCTTTGAGCAGAGGTAAGGTTGATATTATGGCTCTTGAATAAAGGATTTATAGCTTTTTACACTTCCCCAAAGTGGAAATGTAGATGCCCACTATCTCCTTCCCTACAGCCTTCCCAGTAACAACTCGTATTTGCACATCATAGCTTCTAACCGAGACTTCACAAGGAGACATTTGGCACCTGACCTTTAAAAACCTTTTAGGGCTGTAAAATGTACTATTGCAAATGAAAGCACTGCAATTGTCCTACCGTCTTTGAGAAACTATGATCAACCGGGAGGTGTATGGTGAATGGTGGGGGGGGTGTTTACATTCCCACAGAACCAAAGGCAATGGTGTTTCGAGGTTTTGCACACCAAGTTCCTCACCAAGTCAGGTGTCTGATGGTAGGGAATAGCATTTTCCAGTAATCCTTCCACCTCAAGCTGGGATCTTGTCAGATTTTATAAGCAAAACAGCCAGGTCTGGTCAGAGCTTGGATGGGAAACCTCCAAGGAAAACTAAAGTGCTCCAGGAAGCGGTGTGGGTAATTTAGCTCCTGGCATTCTTCCCTCCGTCTGAATAAATATTGAACCAACCTCTAACCATGCTGTTGCAGTAAGAAACATTGTGCTGCTGGTGGAGGATGCAAATCCAAAGGTGTCAGCAAACAGGGTCACTAGAGAGCTCAAGATGCTGTTCGCAAATGTGAGGTTGCTCAGCTTTACACTCTCGGGCAATATTCATGAACAACAACGTTACAGCTACTTTAAAAATCTCTCACTGGTTAAATTAAACAGTGTACCCTCTGAACTCTGTTATTTGCTGTGTTTCCCATCAAAACTCTGCATTTTTGTTAGCAGAAAAGTGGACTTTTCTGACCAAACTTTAAAAGTTCAATTTATTTTTTTCTTTTTTTTTTTTTTATTATTATTATTTTTTACAAAAAGGTCTTGGAAGTTATATAATGTTCAGAGAAAATACAGTGGCTGATCAAAACTGGAAATGAAAAACAGAAAAACAGAATGCCCCAAGCCTGAAAACTTTCAGAATAAAACAACTTGAAAATCAGGACTACATCTCCTGGTACATGAGGAGCAGGAACCCTCCGGATGTGTGGCAGTGGCTCAGCACAAAGCAGAATGGGAAACACCATGGGAGATGTTTGCCAGCCAAGAAATCTGCAATTCCTGTGACTCATAGCATTTCCAAATGGAAACATTCAGTCTCTTTTCCTGCCAGAAATCAACATCTTTTTTAGGCAAAAATAACCAGTTTTCTCCCCAGCTGCACTGTTGAGTATGGTTCCCATTTTTAAAAAAGAGCAGCCTTCCACCCACTGGATTTTTTACATTTTGCAGGTGGATTTTGCTCAGCTGAAGAAGAATCAGAGAAGCCACACCTGATAGGGAATTCTTCTATCTCCCGGAGGAATCACCTCCTCCGAGCAGCTGGGGGCTAACACTCCTTTCAGTGTCCAGCACCTCGAAGGGCGCGAGCAGTGTGAACGTCAAGGTTTAATGACATAAATGGAATGTTAAAGGAATGTTTTGTAGAATAGATGCAAGTCCATGGCTGCTTTATTGCAGATGAAGTATAACTGAAGATGTCTATAGGCAGCACTCACCGGCCTAGGTCTACAACTACCTGGAAGGAGGTTGTAGTGAGGTGGGTGTCGGTCTCTTCTCCCAAGTAACAAGCGATAGGACAAGAGGAAACGGCCTCAAGTTGCACCAGGGGAGGTTTAGATTGGATATTAGGAAAAATTTCTTCACCCAAAGGGTTGTCAAGCACTGGAACAGGCTGCCCAGGGAAGTGGTGGAGTCACCATCCCTAGAGGTATTTAAAAGACGTGTAGATGTGATGCTTAGGGACGTGACTTAGTGGTGGACTTGGCAATGCTAGGTTAACAGTTGGACTTAGTATTCTTAAGGGACTTTTCCAACTTAAATGATTCTGCGAATCTATTCTATGATTGAATGATGAGCAATAGGAGGAAAACACTAGGACACGCTTACATAGCTTGAACCTGAGCTTCACTCATTTGTTGTGTCAAGAGAATGATAACAGGACTAGATGGAGTGACCTTCACATGTCTCAGGGTCAAAATTTAATGAGCTGTTTCCAAAACGCTTTCATAACAGAGATACTTTTCTTAGACTTGCTGTTTTGCATGGAGCTCATCAGTAACCGGGAGCAGACAGACCCGAATTTCAGCCTTGGCATTCACTGCCTAGCTTTGGGAAAACCCCTTTGTCTCTCTGTGTCCTTCTCTCTTGTACCTCAACTGTGCCACCTTCACAAGGGACTCCGTCTTCACACGACTGCTGCAGAGCCAGAGGCCACAGTTTGCTAAAGCTCCTTGAAGTCTCTAGACTAAAGGAGTGACAAAAGAGTCAGCTAGATTTCTGTGTTGAAGATGATTTTTTTTTTTAATTGCAAATGTACACATTACACTACTGATAATGCACAGAAATTTAAAAAGCTATCATTTGCTAATGTTTAATGATTACAAAACTTCACAAAATTTGTTACAACTAAAAAACCCACCTTCAGGAGTATATAAATAGAATTTTGAGCATAAATAACAGTAACAAAATAAACAGATGTATGTATTCAATAAATTAATTATAAATATTGCATTGGCAATGAAGTGCTAGGTCAGAAGAACACCAGTATTTCCAGTAGAGCTTTTTTTTTGTATAGAAATCTCTATTATAAATGAACCTTTGGAAATGAGTAGAAAACCTTTTTCTCACATTGCCTTTTTTTTTTTCTTGTTTTTTTCTTTGGTTTCGCCTTTGTTCTTCCTTCGTCAAAGCATTACAATGGGAGAACAGAACTGAAGACATTGGACATCCAACTTTTTGCCACGAGGTACTCATAATCCCTTCCTGCAATAAGGACACCGTGCCTGACCCACTGCTGAGGTATCCCATGGATGCAGAATCAAGCCTGGAAGGGACTTGAATGAATTGCTGATGGTTAAAGGTTAAACACAAAAACCTGTTTTGCAATTGATTTGACCTATACACCATCCATTTTCAGTCTTTCTCTCCATTTGCTAACAACATACATGCTTATATACAACAGAACCTTAATTTAAACACTACTTTGAACTGCTCATTCCCTACCTGATGAACATAAATGCTAGTTCTGTGCACTCTTCCAACCACACACTGAATTTTCGCTAACGTTAATAAGAACTCTCTGCTGGATGATGCTGATGCCACAGTGACCATAAATTAGCCTATAAAAGAAATCAAAGATCCAGTTTTCCAAAGTACCCTTTAGCAATAAGGGAAGGAAGAAATTTTTCCTTTTCTTCCCTTATTTCCTAAGGGAAGAAAAAGCACAATATACAAGCAGAATTGTTTTTTCAGTGATATGCTTTCAGTAGAACGTTTTCCCAGAACGTTGTCAGCAGCTTTTCAAGAAACAGCATTAACTCTAGTTCGCGTAACCACATTTACTAGGTTTTCCTTATTCATGTTTTGTTCCAAATGTTTGTCTTTAAGGCCTCTGAAGAGGAAAAGGTTTTCTGCATTTGCTCCTATGAGCAGAAATAACAGGTGAACATATGTGGTAATGAAGTTGATGTAGAAAAATTAGAATTATTTTATCATCAGCACAGTAATGGAGGAACTCTGATGAAGCTGCTAAGCTTTTCTTATTTAATCCTTCTTTTCCAAATGAAACTATGGATGGACTTAGACTATAGAATAGCCTCTGGGCACTCATCTCGTACAGGTACAACACATTGCAAGGAAAAGGCTGACTCCATACCGAAATATACAAAAAAGTTCGAAATATCACTACATGAAAAGCTAAAATCCCTGCAGTATTCTGCAATGTTTCTTTAAAAACATGTGTGTGTGAGCAGAGTCATTTCTGAAAGCTGGGGCTCTTCACCGGTGACAGTTTGGAGGTGATGCCAAAGGGGTCCATGCTGTCCGTTTCGAGAGGCGAGGAGTACACCTCTGGTTCAAAGGCCTGGCTGTAGTCACCGTATTCACCAAAGTCTGTTGACTCCACGGGCACAGTGTTGATCATAGGTAAGAAGTGAGATAATGGAAGAAAATCTTTTCCTTTGAACTGTTGTCTTTGCTTGGCACTACTCAAAGACACCGATATTCCGTATTTTTTTGATTTATATACATTGTAGCCATCTGGACGAATCTCCTCTTCAAAGGAACAATCCTCAGTGGAATACCTGAGCTGAACAGCAAGGAGTAACGGGAATTACAAATACACCCACCAGACGCATTGTGTTCAACCACAGCACAAACCTTTGATGCGACCGGCCCTTCTCCCTCTGCTGTCAGTGGGGGTGTCCCTCTGGCTTGTCATGGGTGCCCCAGTTGGGTGCCCCTTGCAGACCCCACTGCCACATTCATACTGGTGAGCTGCCCACTGCCTCTCTGCCTGGCTGCGGTGGGGATGCAGGTGGGACCCATTGCCCTGGTGACTACTCTTGCAGTGATGGACCACAGCCACCGAGATGAAGTGCTCTGAAGCAACCTGGTCAGGCAGTTGGACTAGATGGTCCTTGTAGGTCCCTTCCAACTGAAATATTCTATTCTATTCTATTCCATTCCATTCTATTCTAGTCCAGTCCAGTCCAGTCCAGTCCATTCTTCTAGAACTCTCCACATTCCACATAATATGCACTTTGGGTGAGGAGGCCATCAAAAGACCTAATCCAGATCCCCAGAAGCCAATGCACGTCCATCACATTAAATAAGATTTGAATCCTGGCTGTGGACTTCTCCACATCTACCACACTTACCCTGTCCTGAGCACAGGGACAAGAAATCTTGGGTGACAGTGCTCATTTAGAAAAACTGTCCTTAATTGCTGACAGTGTTTAACAGCAGTCATGAGACCTGATCCAACGGTCCTCAGGTATAACACTCTGGCTGTGTTAGAGATTTGCCTACGTACGGGCTTCAGGATCAGGTCTGTAGAAAGGCAGCACTGTCAAAGGCAGCGCTTATGCAAACATGGCCAATCAGTAAAACATTGCTAAAAAGGTAATTGTGGGGTTTTTTACTCAGCATTTACTGAAATTACAAAAGGCCAGTTAACGCAGTGTTGTTTTCTTATTACACATTAGTTAGAACTGTCAAATTAATACCAGCACAAGTTAAGATGTTGTATAGAAGAGTGTATTTTCTTAGGTACGAATTTGTGGAATTACATTTGTGATATATTGCACAGGTAGTATATCAGGATTTTATATCACCAGGGCAGACCTTTCCAGATCCTTGCACAAGCACTGCATTTCTTACAACTGAGTGCTATTTCAGGCTCAGCCACTACAGGTGATTGAACTTGCGGTCAATAAAAGACAATTGCTGATTACGTGTCAGCCTGCGGTGATAAAAGTGTCCTTACATGAATGCTCTGCCTGTCTGAATAGAGAGCATATTTATACTCTTCAGTCCTTTCTCAAACACCCTCAATAATATGGAGTACCATTAAGTGCACGCATTTGGTTGTCTTTTAAAAGCACTTTTTAAATGAATCAAGTAATTTTAAAAAAAGCATTTTCTCCAAATAAAATTATGCAGTATTTATCCTTCTATACATGTTCTATCTCAGAAAAATATGTGTATGTGATACAAATTTACGGCTGAATTGTTAGCTGTCTTTATTTCTGTAAGCGCTCAGCCTCACTGACAGGGATGATGAAATAAAAAAGCTTCTTGAGCAAGTCCGCATTACAAATAACAGTTATTGATTGCTCCCCCCACATCTCAACTATTTCATTCCCTCTTCATTTCATTGGGATTGTCTCTAGTCTATTTTTTTAGACTAGGACCAAACACACTTTAAGTATTTCCAGACTATTCCTTTCACAGGAGGAATTTATAATATGTCAGTATCTTCAGCAGTTACATGATTTCCCCCTAAACTACTGACTATGGCACACTGCACATTCGAAATTCAACCCTAGTCAACCATTTCCAGTGTTAAAAAAAGGACATGTTTCAGGAGTGCAAGTGGTTGCCCAGTTCAGTGCCCGGACATCATTATTTGCCCTTTCGTTCTTCCACTCCTGAGCGTGGTGCTGATAAGGCAAAGCGTTGCCCGCAGAGCTGCCTGCCCGGGCTGTTAGCCGAGAGGTAACAGCAGGTGTCCACAACATACAGATGTGGCAGCATGGCTACATGCCATTGTATTTTCAGGAGAAATTAATACTATACACCAACAAACACAGTCTCAGTCGAGGCATATGCATATGCCTTCAAAACGGTGTTATATGAAAACTGTTTTAAAATTCTGTGACTGCTAAAGTCCAGCCAGCAGCTCTGATGGGAGCAGGATCCAGGCTCTGCTTTGTTTTCATTGATCATTCTGCTTTGGATGTATATTAAAACACTAAGCTAATAATTGACCTACCATGTCATCTGAACCTATGCACCTTATCATGGCATCGATTGATTCTAGCCCAGAAAAGCGAGGAAATTCAGAAGGAAAGGCTTAATTCTATGTTACATACACATTCAAAAAACATCGCTACATCAGTATCGCTGTTATTAAATATATTGAGAGTTCTGAGAATGGGCCAAGTCCTTGCCCAACTGAAATGAGCAGAAATTTTGCCGGAGTAATCAAAGCAGGATCAAGCTGTATCTTTACTATGGCATAATAAAAAGCTGTCGCTCTGTGAAACTCAGGCTCCCATAAAGCAGTTACACACGGACTGAATGTGAATCTTACCCTTCAAATTCTAGAGTTGGCAACCTATCCGTGTGGCTTAAAAAACAGGTTTATATCACTGATAATGACTAGCTGATACATTGACACACCTAGGGAAAAAGCATGACCTAACCAAGAGGTGTTAGTGGGTCCCTCAACTCCCCAGCCTCTTGGAGTCCCACAGGTGGGCTGTTATCACAGACCACAAGTCAGACAGTGGAGAAGAATCCTTCTTCCCCTCGAAAACCTGTTTCTGTTCAGTATTACTTAAGAGATGGTAACCCCGTCTTTCTGGGACTCGTATGCCTGGCAGCCATCTGCCTGCATCTCCTTTCCAAAGGAGTCATCTTGTTTTGTGTTTTTTTTTTTTTCAGAATACCTGACATAAACAGTGAGAAATTATTCAGATTGTCTGGTGTGACTATTTCTGTGGCACAAACGCAGCCACCCACCGACGAGACTTTTTAAACGTAAAGGCAATTTTGCCCCGGACTGTATTTTCCATATATTTTGGCAGGGGATATGCAATACGTACTTTGCTTTCTAAATGATGTTTCCTCACTGCCTTCTAATAATCCTCACGGCCTTTCAGGCAGTAGCAGTGACAAGAATCACCAGTCCTACAGAGAAAAGGGGCCGGGGGTGGTGTGGTGGGGACCCGAAAGCTTTGTTAACCCCTTACTAACCGCAGCGATAGAAAAAAATAATTAGAAAGT
>NW_009613171.1:0-4366 GCF_000690535.1 Cariama cristata | reverse complement strand
AACCATAACAATTCTATGATTCTATATGCTAGATTGCCAAATGGACATTAGGATTTAAATGAATCACTGCATGCTGCCTAAGAACCATACCATTAGACCAGACTTGGACAGAAAAAAAAACCAAACAAGAATGATTATGGGACAATGACCTCTGACATGGACCTGGGAAGAGGTGGTTTGTCTCAGAAACATCAGTGGCTCTTCCCAGAGTGACTTCTTTTGTCTTCTATCCTACATCTCCCATGGCGCAGAAGCTGTTATGTCAGCTCAGTCATGGCCCCAGCTCTGCTTTACCCCAGTCATTTCTCCATAGGGCAGCAAAATTCTGATTTGCCTATTTGTTGATTAGTCATTAGTTGTTCTGCAATCACCTTCTTAGATTACATTAGGAGAACAAAGCCAGCCCAACTATTTAGACAATAACTATAAAAATCATGTTTCTTTTTCTCTAGAAGTTGTCCATGGAGGCAGAAAATGACAATGTGAACAAGTCATAAGGGAAATGACTGTGGGTGACAAATGTTGAGCAATTATCTGAGCTCATCATGAGAAATGATGAGGAAAAAATCACTGTAAATTGTGTGCATGTCTGTTGTGTGCGTGCATGCATGCATGCTGATTGCTGGGAAGGGAGATAGCAGCCATTGAAGCTTGTGGCAGCATTTTGATGAAAAAAGTAAGAAACCTGCAAACCTCTTCCCAGCTTTCCGACCCACTCTAGAGCACTGCATCGAGTTTGATAAGCCAGACTGTCAAAAAGACAGTTCACAGAAAGGCCACACTATCGAAAACAACTAATTAAGTATACACCCTGAAGAAGCAGGCAATGAAGCAGCACAGGTATCTGAAGGGTTTAAACGCCAAGAAGAAATGAAAATGTAAAACTAAAAATGATAATATGAAAGTGGCTGAGGCTAAATATCAGAGAAAACTTTTTGACTAGTCTTTGGTGTCTCTAGTGAAGATTACGAGCTGTTCTCCCTCTCTGACTGTTGAGATCGTACCTAGATCTTGCTCTTGCACATAGAAGTCCAAAACACACAAAACTGTACATTTTTAATTTAACACTAGGTGGCTCTCTTGGTTTTTTTAAGCACAGCGTTTCCCAAACCTGCACAAGTTTTGAAAAGTAGCTACAATTCAGAGATGTGCTCCATTGACAGTCATTATGGAGTATATAACTTCTTCTAGAAGAGCCTCTATTGTGAATGATCACAAGGAAACACAGATACTATTTAAAAAAACAAAAACAAAAACAAAAACAAACAAAAAACCAAAAAAACCCGAGAAAATAAAAAAGAATTGTCTTCAGCCTTTGACCAACTTGCAACTGACAGCCAACACAACAGGCAAAAAGACATTGGCTTTCAGTTTCTCCCCTATGTTTTACAGAATTTTTGACAGTTAATTGTGCCCACGGGACGCCTGTGTGGTGACTAAGGATGGGAAAATGAAGGCTACAGATTCTGATTCCATGCATGAAGAAAGCTGGTCAAAATGGTTTTAAGCTGTTGATATGCTCTTCCAATTCTTCAACCACTTTGCACTGGGGTCTGTGTCCTACTGGCACACGAAAAACTCTATCCTTTTTGTCTTGAGCTGCTTACAAGTTACTCAATGTACCATTGAGGCAGCTATGGATCCGTAAGTCATGTAGGCACCCCTTCCTTCCCACAATGCTGCAAAATACTGAAGAATTGTCCTGAGAGATTATCCTTAGATTTTATTCTTCCAAAATGATCATCCCAGAGCTAGCCGGGCTGACTGGCAGTCAGATAGCTTTTTTCCAGAACAAGGGACCCAAACCAGCCTAAATTTTGGGGAAAATTGATTCCACATTATCAATCAGCAAAATTAATGACTAATTTAATTTGAGACTGTGAAAACATTTTGTATGTGTTTCAGAGGTGTTGCAGATCTACAATCGTTTCTTCTCTAGTCTTTAGCCACAATTAGCATACTTCCTTACATCAGAAAAGAAATGGATGTGTTTTTTCTTAGCAACCTTGCAACTATCACCCTGGACATGGCTGTAATAGTTACACCTTTAAAACTTTCTTGTTCTTCCATGGTGCATGCTTTTCACTTGTAGAATTCATCACTGGAATAGTCCTTTGGCAATCAACAACAGCTATATTTTGTATGAGCAGATTCAGTATATTATGAACCATTAAAACGTATCTGGAAAAGAAAGGGGCTAGAATGTATGCAAAGTTTACTCTTGCTCTTTTACTAAATGTCCAGTTTCAGTACCAGATTACTAAATAAATGTTTGCATACAGCAAATTTACCTTTCCCCATCGTTTTTGGGTAGCATATATATAACAGTTTAAAATTTATATTTCATTTACATGAAATAATAACACAATCTTAGTTTTGAAGAAAGACTAAATCAAATAGAAAAAAACAAAGTTGAAGAAATATCAATGTGATGGCCTGTTTTTTAATTATCTACTAATTTAAGGTCTAGAATCATCTGATTTTCTGTTTCATAAACAAGATTTTTCAAAATTCAGAAACTAATTACTAGGGAAGCCAGGCAATGAGTTTAACAGTTCTGGTTTTGTTTTCACTTTTGTCTAGATCTGAGAAGACTGACTGTTCCCCTACTCTCTGCTTATGTCTGCTGGATCGTACAGGAGATGACAGGTATAAGTCTTTCAAACAGCTGACTAATCTAGCAGGTCACCTTTCATTTCATACTTACTTTCTTCTGCTCTAGTTTCTATTGGGTGCCTGAGTCTCAAAGAGATTTGTCCGCGTTTGAGCTACTCCCTGTGGAAATTACTTATTTTCAGCTGCATGATCTAGCAAAGAGTTTATTATGCACAGAGACTCTCCCCACAGATCCTTTGTCTTTCCGTGCTAGCACAATATGCCTGAGCGTGGTAATCTATGGCACATTCCTTGGGTTCAATAGTGCATTGTTGTGACATGTCTAAGCAGAGGCTGTCTTTGCCGTATACTGCGGGCAGACGTGAGTTTATACTGGCTGCAGTCTTAACCAGCAAAAGCTGAGAGCTCAAAGAGTTCTGCTATATCTGGTCATACAATTTTTGGATTAAAGCTGGCTCACATCCCCCTGGCTCACAGTGCACAACGAAGCTGTAGAACAAGCTCACTACCATAGGATGTTGTGGACACCAAAACAGACACAGTTAAAAATGGAACTGGAGTCATTCCTGGAAGACATTCGCCGACTGATGACAATCAGTTAGGATAGTCCAGATTCCACCTCCAGTTCATAAAAATTATAAAGCAATACAGGTGAAGCACAACAGGAAAAGGATGACTATGCCTTTAACGCCAGCTAACTATCTACTAATGTTTCTGTTCATACTGGATTTTCCTTATAAGGCTGGCTGGGCATTAGCAACAAATGAAAAAGGAAAGGGGTATGAAGGTGTATGGTCAAAAATGTATAAGTAGAAAACCAGAGCAAAACCCTGAGCAGAGCACCCCTGTACACCAATCCTTCAAGGTATCCATGGAATTCAAGGCCTTTCTAGGGAGAAAAAAGGGCTAAAGGAAAAGGGAAAAAAACCCAACACATAAGACCAACAAACCAACAAAACGCCCAAAAGAAATCACCCCCCCAACTTATCAGGGGCACTAAATCAAAAAGGAAAGGTATGTAAGATTTGCAGAAACAAAAAATAGTATAGAGGAAATTGATTGAGGCATCAAGCACAGAAGCCCTGAGGGTATCTACTACTCCCTGAAAGTGTCCCAAGTGTACACCACCTGATGGTGCTCTGCCTGCACATGAGAGAACAAGGGAACAGCCCCTGGCATCTCTCATAGTATCCGCTAGAGAAAGAGTACTGAGTTACAGGGCTCTTCTATCTAACCCTGACGGCACTTAAGTGACTTGGAAATCTATCTGCACACAGACTTTGGAATTTGGTTCTCTGATTGTGGCAGCAGATGAGACATAAATCTTGAGATACATAGAAGTTGATTTCCCTTTGTCCGTACTGGACTGCATTTATTCTGTGCAATAAACTATGAATCAGTAAAGTCTTTCTTAGACACTCAGAAAAGGGCACAAATATGACTTAGATATGTATGCTGGTTTTTTGAACAGTAGGGAATTTTCTCCAGGTTAAGGAAGAGACGGGAGTTTCACAAAATTGCCCGAGTGAAAAGTACCGCAGCAGCGAACAGGTCATCAAATTACCCTGGAGCCAGAGAGAGATATCTCTAATAACGCAAACACCGCTTTTCCCTCCTTTTAATTTATACGCACTAATGGCACAAATAAAGAAGCCCCTGGTAGGCACGAACGCTTATGTAAGGTGAAATCTGCGTTCCTTGCGTAACTGCTGCTGACGTAAGGCCGGCGCGGCCCCAGGCCGCAGGGAGG
>NW_009613170.1:0-4422 GCF_000690535.1 Cariama cristata | reverse complement strand
TGCTCAGCTCTGCAGCAGCTCAGGCACTTTTGGACTACAGTAAGTAAAACCAAGAACAAACAAAACCCCAACAGTGTTAGGAGAGGAAAGGATGTTTAAATCCTGCAGAAAATGCTGTGATTTCATAAAATGACCCATGTTAGAAGTGGGGTGTATTCAGAAATCATAAAAGTTTCTGTGAAAAAGGAATATACTTATCCTTATGGACTAAAATGAGTGCACAGCAAAGAGGGAGGGGAATGGAAGAGGTAACTGCTTTTGGCACACAGAAAATCCACAAGGACAGACTCAGTATCTGCTTAGTCCCATTCCTGCCCAAATGTTAAAATCGCACTCTGACCCACCCTGCCACTCATCTCCAAGGACAAGAAAGAAGTATTTAGGGTCCGGCTTTCCCACACTATAATGTAACAGGATAGTGCTTTGAAATTACAAGCTGAAATAGCAATTTATTAGGCAATCTAGGCTCAAGACTTCTATTTGTACAGACTGCACCTAGATCCAAGAAATCCTTCCAGTGCAGATTTTTCCAAAATTCACAGACCTCCATGGAAAACACTGATTCTAATTGACCGCAATGCAAAACAGGGCAGTTTTCTCTGCCCAATAAGAGAGCGAAGTCCACAGGTCCTCTGTACCACTGCATTTTGGCGACATCGCCTTCAAACACTGATGCTTCCTTTCCAGCTCCAAACCCGCCTAAGCTGCTTTTGCTTCAACAGTGAGGAGAAAGGGATTAGCTGTCATGTGGAGGAATGGATGCACCCAGGGTTTTGTGTAGTTGCAGCAGCAGGAGACAGCAAAGCCGGATTAAAAAATCTTGGCAATTTTTATTTTAGCTTCTTTTAGACTGAGAGAGATAAATAAAAAGTAGCATCTCAACAAAAGAGAGCTGCTAAGACTGCTACTTGACTGCATGGTGTGAATTGGCTCCTGAGAAAATCTGTTCTAAGACAGTTACGCTATTACAATAAGTATCACAATTAATGAGACCAAGTCACCTAGAAGAATCTGACAGGGAGCTATCTAATGACAGACCCCTGTTTTCTAAAACCATTTGTATGCATATATTTGGGAAAAGTGCAAAGGCAGTGTGTGCATGCATGTGTACAGCCAGCTGCGTACGTTTGTAAACACTTTAATGTGCACCCCTGCAGTGGGGGTCAGTGAAAAATGGGAGTGATTTGTGTTATTAAGTTAATCCTCCTGCCCCAGGACAGCATGAGCTCTGCACACCGATCCTGACAGGTTATTTGTTTAACCCGCAGACTTCACTCACTCCCTCCTCCTCCTTTTTCCAGGGCTTTCATCACCTCTTCCACTAAAGTTTGCTTTATGTTTCACTTGGATCTTCCTTGTTGCAGACTGTGCCTGTGATTTCTTACCCGCAGCAGATGTGAAGAAGGCATCACTCTTCTTCTTGCACCCGCCTTTTGTGTGTTAAGGCTATTATCACTTAGTTTTCTCTTCTCTAACCTACACAACCCAATTATTTCCCTCTACGCTCTCAGTCACAGTTTTCCAGACCTCTTGATCATTTTATCAGTCTCCTCTGCCGTATCCTCAGTTAATTGGTCTCCATCAGTCTTTGAAGTTTAGTGCCCCAAACTGGACACAATACCCAGTCTCCCAGTACTTTGCAGAGCAGAAGGCTGACTCCACACACCTTGCAAGCTGCAGTCCAGTTTAGACTGCTAGTAGAAGTCTGCAAAGAGTGACAGTTGTGTTTGGCCTATATTAGTACCTACTAACCAGCTGCAAACCCAGTTTCAGGTGAATTTGAATCATCCAGAAATTGCACCAGAGCAGAATTTCTGATAAGATTTTGAAGAGATTTCACATAAGCTGCAGCTGCACTGGACACTGTCAAGCACGTCTTAGGGTACTTCTTTTTCCCCTGAAGTCTAAATCTGGTGCTCCAAACACAGTAACTCTGGGGCGAGATGTGAATTTGAGGATTCCTCCACTTTTGGATCTATTGCAGTAGCTCATCCAGCCTCTACACATGCTGAGACAACCATTTCCCTTCTCCAGGAAAAAAAACCACAAATCTGGATAGAAGCATCTAAGAGACTCAGCCCATGGGATGACTGCTGGATCACGCTGCACCAAGCAAGTATTTAATTAGAGGAAAAAAAAAGACACAAGCCTGCCTAAGGTCACTCAACAGACAAATGGCACTGCAGTCCAGGTCTCTGTGTCACCGCGTTGCTCATACGAACACAGTTGGTTTCTCATCTGAAACAGAATAGGAGCTGTTTCAGTGACTTCAAACTCAGTCACTAAAATGTAGAATTGTTTCCAAAGGAAATGCCCTTAAGGTGTTTTGATCACTTCACAGCAGTAGCAGAAAGGCTATGGGAGTGGACGAGCCGAGTTAATGAACAGGTTTTTCCCATCTTCACTTGTCTCTGACCCCTAGCTGATGAAAATAGAGAACATTTAAACACTGAAACTTACAGCCTTACTTTGTTCAAATAATGACTCTGCTTAGCATTCAAGCCCTTACTAAGGGATAGTGTTTATTTTATTCTAGAGTTTAATTGAATCCCCAGAAGGCTGTCCCTAAGCAAACTCATTTGAGAGCAAGACTCTAAAAATAGTAAGTGTTGGGACATATTTGGGACAAGCGTTAAGAGAAGGTGACTTTTCAGAGCTATAAACCCTTCCCTCACACCCATCCCAAGCATAAAGTTCTGCCAACTCTCTGTAAGTCCGTGCTCCTGTAAAGTCAGGACTCCTTGTTTGCCTCTATTCACACTTTCAGCGGAGAAGCACAGACTTATTTTGACCCAGCTTCCACTAGTTTCACATTGTTAATACTACCAGACTTGGGAGAATCAGTTCTGATTCGTATCACCAGAAAAGCAGAATTCAGTCTCCCATAGGAGACTGCTCATTATCGTGATTGCCCAGAGAAGCTGTGGATGCCCCATCCCTGGAAGTGTTCAAGGCCAGGTTGGATGGGACTTTGAGCAACCTAAGTCTGGTGGAAGGTGTCCCTGCCCACAGCAGGGAGGTTGGAACTGGATGACATTTAAGGTCCCTTCCAACCCAAACCATTCTATGATTATTCCATAGGGGTGACATGGCCAGTAAGCACTGTCTGGCCGGAGATGTTGTGCTTTGGAGGAGATGGAAATCCCAGGCCAGCTATGATTCACCAAAAGCCCATGGGATTTTCTTCCCAAGCTGGCTTTCAGTAGAATATTCCTCATCAAATTCTAAATGGGGTCATTAAACATGGTCCACGCAGAGACCTCCCAGCACAGGTTGAAATTTGTTCAGGCCCCAGCTTCACTCAAGATTGAAGCACTTCATTCCACCCACACCTCATTACTCAAGCCTGAAAATATGTATATCCATACTCTTCAATTTGTAGAAGACAAATTGTGCTTTCACTTATTTGGTTGACCTGCCATGACTGCCCTGGAGGTCATCCTACAGAGGAAACCCCTGAATCAACACTACTTTCAGCTGGGAATTGTGGCTTGATCAGGATTGTCTACTACATTAACCCCCAAGGACCCCAATCCACATCAGATGCATTAGGAGCTCCAGACCCCACCATGTCAGAGAGCTCAGTCAAGGAATTTCAGCCTCTTCCTGCAATGATCCCACAGAGTTAATTCCTGCCACGTCCTGGACCTGGCAACGGCTGCCTGGGCTTTTTCTTGCCAAGTGCCAGTCATTGCTATTGTAACTAACTAGCTAATGGCCTGGCAGGACGCTGTGAGCAGACCTGGGGTTAATGAAGACTTCCATCAAACACCCCTTGCATGGGTGAAGGTGACAGGGAGATTTAACACACTGTATTTGTTTGGAAGAGGCTGGCGATAATTAAAAATTAAATTGACTTTCTCCATTATGCATTCATTATTGACAGTTCTATATTAACTGGGGATTTCAATTAATAGTTCTTCTTCACTAGTCCAACTTTTCTAGCAGCTAAACTTAACACCAGAGCTAATTGCTGACGCCCCTTTTATCCTCCATCTCCATGTACTTTTAATCTGTAGAAGAAATCCAGGCATTTCAGGGGATGCTCTTAGAAACACTTTGCAGAAAAGCAGTAGAATGCTTCAAAGAAAATGTTCTCCTCTCTGTCCCAGGCCACCTTTCTGTTCCCTAACAGAACAGAACTAATAGAAATCTCAAGATTTTCCTTTCCTCTACAGCGACAGGTCAAAATGCTGACAGGACTCTTTCATGGAACCTCATGCACATGCTAACTCAGTTCATCTCACTCTTTTATTTGATATCTTAACACTGCTTTCAAGCTTTACTGATTAAGTTACTATTGCTGTTAACATTATTTATAGCTACAGCCTTAGTGTGAATCAGATGAAGGACCTAGTGACCCTGGTGTATTTCATAAATGCTTACTCGATTGTTTATTCAAGAAAAAAAAAAAAAAAATAT
>NW_009613169.1:3155-6230 GCF_000690535.1 Cariama cristata | reverse complement strand
TAAATTTTAAAATATATATTACATAACAAAATCTGTATACAATTTATATAATAATAAAAACATATTCTCTGTATGTGTGTTTGTGTGCACACATGTGCACTTGTGGCAGTCATGCTTTGACACCAAGCATTTTGTTGGAGAATAAAACTTCTCAGTCACTTCCTGAGGAGACTAGGAGAACACAAATTACCACAGCTGACAGTTCCAGATGGGAAATACAGGCAATGCCTAAACGTTACAAGATTTTTTTTTTAATTGTTGGCATCATGCTTACCATTCATAATGATGTTACGGATGTCAAATGCACAGTTCCTGAGGAAGCTGAAATTTCCTGTGAGAGAAATACCTCCCCAGAACCTTCATTTGGAGAGCCAAATTGGCAAGGAAAATCCAAGCAGCAGTGCACCAAGCCAAAAGAGCTCAGACAGAAGCTGTTATTGTTGGTCCTGTTCTGGATGCAGTGTTGCAGGGTAGGAAAATCACCACAGCTGAGGAAATAGTAATAAATGAGCACAGTAACTGTTGCAGGAGGTGTGCACACAAACCTTTTCAGGCTGGTGTCTGAAAACAGAGTTTGAATTTCCTGGACAAGCTGCCTAACTAGACAACCAGTTCAGAAAAAAACACCTGTCAGCAAGAGGAAATTGCTCACGTTTAGCCTGGCTACATAAAAGCAAGAAGTGGGTTCTGCCTCTGAAAATCGTCTTTTCTGAGATTCTAGTGTGGTTAAAACCATTTAAGTTAGCAATGAAAGAGTTGCAGCATGTACCAATCTGGGTACTTCCTGCAGGCGGGTTTAGGTCTCGGGGCACAGCTTGCTCTCTTGAGAATCACTGATGACTAACCAAGCTTTTCCCGTAACCGAACGCAGCATGTAGACCCTTCATCAGCAGTTAAGATTTGCCCTCCTCTGTTGCACTTCAGTTCAGCAACTTTAGGTGTCTTGCGCCCATCATGATACAGTCTGTAAACGGGGTGTTTTTTGGACCTTGCTACTGAAGTTCATCTAAGTTTGGATCTGACTGGAGTTTAGGTGAAGTGAACATGATCTGCTGAGACTTTTGCCTCTGAAGTCTTGGAAGATGTAACATAAATGAGCGCTTCTCCTGTGCAGCATGGCGAGTTAGTGGTTGAGATGGAATTATAACTTGAGATGGAAGAAACCTCACGGGGTGCAGAGGAGCCCCAGGAGTGCCTGTGCTGTCCTGCACACTCTGGTGCATTAGGGTTGCATGGGATATTGAGGGCGTCATGTGGCACCTCTGCTATGTCCTGGGCACGTGAAAGTTGCTGTATGTGTGATGAATGGGCAGCTGCTGATGCCGTTACAAATATCTCTGCAGCTGATGCTCTTTGAGGATGGGTAAAAATCTTTCCATTCCATCTACTGGGAGAGAGTATTTCAAGATCTTGACAATGGCAGGCCAGGAATCCTGTCTGCAGGAGACTGTGTAAGGCACACCATTGTTGAGGTGGTCTGTGCACTGTTGTGTGATTCTGCTGAGATGTGGGCATAGGAGGATGCTTCCTATGAAGCCAGCCTCCTGACATATCAACATCATTTTGTCCCCGAAGGCAGAGGCTGTTCTTGTGAATGTTAGCCAGATCCTACTCCAGCCTCTGTCTCACAGACTTACCAATACTGGGGACCAGTCCCTGTGGTGCACAGTGCAGCTTGCTGTATTGAAATCCAAGTTTCTTGCCAAGAAATGGAAGAGAAGCCCAGCCACATCCCCATGAGCTACTACTTTTAAAGAATTTGGTATTTATGTTTCTTTCTTGCCAGGACCATTTTGGTGCCATTAGAAACATAAGGAAAAAATACATCAGTGAAAGAGACACTTGATAGCCCAAGAAATATTCTTTTAACCTTTTGTTACAAACAGCAAAGAATAAATGGAGCACTTTTATAAGGTAAATAAAATAATCAACAGTATCTTTTACGTCTGCCCGCCCCACTTTCCTCTCTCCAGATGCTTTACCTCATTCTGTTCAGATCATATGCCTTCACAGGATATGCGCCAGGAAAAGGCTATTGACTCACGCTACCATTTCAAGCTGTCCTCCGCAGGAGGTCTAGACAGATGTGAGGTGCAGGTAAGCCAGCTGTTAGAGGCCTAGGGTGCTGAGAAATGAAAACTTTCATTCCCTCTTACTCCAAGAAAAGAAACCCCACATTATGTATTTTGTACTTTATATTATCAATTCCAACTCTGGGAGTGGCAGCTCTTTGTACAACTGTTAGGGCATGAGAGTGGCTCTTCTGGGTTGGGTGATCTGCCTCTGGCAGTGCCCCATTATGCAGTTGTAGGGAAGAGAAAGGAAACAGAAGATGAACAGCTTGATCCTTCTCCTGAATCCTCCCAGCTTTTTCTAGTCCAGGCTTTCTGAACTAGCTGTTGAAACAAATAGTGGATTGTAATGGACTTTTCTTCCATGAATTTCACTTCTTTTTTGCAACATACACATCATCCTTCAGTAACGAGTCTTGCAATTTTAATTTTAGGTTGGATGATTAGGTATTGCCTACTTTGTTTCATCCTTGTAGCCAGCAGATTTTGTTAGGTGGTACCTCTCTAAAATATTACAAGCAACAGTGAATCATTGCTCCTTATTCACCATCTCTGTAACTTTTAGGATTTAATGCACCTCTATAATACTCTCCTTTGGGTATTTCTGAAGCTGAAGAGTCTTATCTATTTAATCTCTCTTCATGGGGAAGACATTCCTTACCTTTTATCATTATTTTTGTAATCTGCTGTGTCATTTAGTTCCATTACATGCTTTTTGGAAAGGAATGCAAGAGGGAAAAAACCAGAAATTAATATATTATTAAAGAGGCGGGTACATCAATCACTTATCCAGAATGCCTCCTGTTGTCTTCCATGGTAACTGAGTTAGAGCTTTTCGTACAAAAATGGTCAAAAAGGTGCTAGAGATGACAATTGTTACACCTGACCTTCCAGTTGCAGTAGTTTAACTGGAGCACTTTAACTTGCGAAGCTACAGATTCATGCTTTACATGTAAACTTACACTCCGAAAACTTGTATCATGAAAATGTAGGTAACAGGAGA
>NW_009613169.1:0-3124 GCF_000690535.1 Cariama cristata | reverse complement strand
AGGAATCCAGTGCTTGAGCATTGGCCATGAAATGAAATGAGATGCATCATTTAAGAATCTCCCAGCTGTTCCCTTCATTTTTACTGGAAGCCAACGGTTACTTACCAAAGCAGCAGTAGTGCAAGGTAAATTCTGAATTCTTGAGATAAATAACAAGAAAATCAAAACTCAAGCAGCCAATCACTTGAGAGTAAATTACTGAACAGCTTTCAAAGCTAAAGCATTCAGTAGTAGGAGTTGAATTCTTTTGGGGTAGGAGCTGAGTCATTCTTTCAAAGGAGAGTGAGGATGAATTAAAAAACCCTGACTCCTATAAATGCTGAAATGTAACCATGCTTGGGCATGAGAGAAAGTCATCCCAGACCTGCTGGAACATGCTTGAACACCTTAGTAGTATCAGAATTCCACTAAGCGCCAAAACAAATATGGACATGATTGCTGTGGATGATCTTGGAGTGGGAAATTAATGCCCTTTGATTTATTGATAGTGCTGTAGTCCCATGACCAGATTCTTTACTCGTTTACATCATATATAGCTATTTATATTACAGCAGGACAGAAACATTTCCAATTTGATTTGCTCTGGCAGAAATCACAACGCAGAGCTCACAGATACGACACCGGATGGCTCAGCTCAGTCGAAGTAACTGCTAAGAGTATAATCCACATGAGCAAGTTTAGGTAGTAGAAGGGAACAGACATCCCAAAGTAGGAATCACTGCCTGCCAGTTTATCTTTCTTTATAGCAGTTGGTAAATATACTGTGTCACTTGCGTAACTAGCCATGAAGTAGAGTCTTTCTGACAGGCAAGGAGGTAGGTGCTTGCTCAAGTTCACACAAAAATCAGAGGCCAGTGCTGGCCAGTTTACAAAGGGTGGAGTGAGAGGGGAAAGGTTCAGAGTTGCTGTTTCTTTCTGCATCACAGTATGTGTATGTTCACACAACCCCTGTGCTGAACACTTTGTGAACAGAAAACAATCAGTTCAGGAACAAAGCAGTGAGATTTATTGCAAACGCAGTAGTAAGTTCATGTTCTTCCATCGATGTGACAAATTACTTTTTCTTAACACAGCATTATGGACCCCTCTCCAGAGTGTGATATTCATACACAAATTTTAGATCGGTAACCAAAACAGAAGTAGTTTTATTTTTTTCCTGATACAAATGCCAAATATCACAGCCATAGATATAAGCAAAAAATTGTTCCAAATAAATATGCATGGAAAGTTTTTTGACAGCTTGATAACAAATTTAAACATAGTAATTATTGTATAAATGGTTTAACAAACAGTATTACTGGTAGCAGAATAAGCATCTCAAAGGAAAAGAGGATTGAATACATAATCTGGAAATAGATTAAATATATATATAAAATATACTCAGTTTATTGCATGGATAGATAAATATTAACATAATTGTGCACATAACTGGGAATGAGGCACTTATTCAGGTTAGTATAAACAAGGCTGCTTGTTAAGTAGAAGGGAAAATGTTAATAAGCCTCCAAAACATCTTGCTGAAATCTAAAACCTTGAAGCCATAATAAAAAAGGCATGCTGTTACAGATGTATTTATAGTTCACTGAATTGTAAGAAATCCAATTTCTTAAGAATGGGACAAATCCGGCAGGCCTTACTGAAAACATTGGGATTTTTTTCCCAGGCAGAGGACTTTGGTATCTGACTCATGAATCTTACTCATGCTTGTCCAGCTTTTCAGTGTTTGCTTTATGTTTTCCTTTGTTATCACCAGTTTGCACTATTATTTTATATATTGTTAGAAAAATATTAGTCTGATAAGTGATCAAGTTGTTTACCGTGCTAAATATTTGGCTTGTAGAACACATGGGTTTTGATGTGATTTTATAAAAAGAAATAATAATTAAAAAAAGATTTTGCCTGCAAGAAACTTTAATGCTATTTCAGTCTGTTAAAATTCAAAAGCAGAAAAATATCTCTACTGATAAACACCTGATTTCTGTATTTCATATATATATTTTAAAGAAGATCGTCTCTGCTTATACAAAACAGGTATTTTATAAATATTAAAATGTTCTATTATTTACATGTGTCCCATTTTACTGTAGAATCATTGACTGCTGTTATCCAAACATGCAGCTTCTGGAAGACAAATTCTGCGTTTCTCATTATCATAATGATTTCACATACAGGCACAAAGGCAAATTTGATCTTAGGTTACATTCGCAACTTAGTGGTGAACTTACTTAAACTAAATATAAAAAGTATCTGTGGGTTAAGTCTTTGATCAATCTTGCACACTTAATACATGGATCACAAAACCAGGAACTTCATTAAAAGAGTAAATTAATGTCAGGTGACTAGGGAAAAGGTCTAATGCACTGGGCACGTCTTGTGGATAATTGTTTCAGGCTAGAACTCAGATTAATTAAAATAAAAGACAACTGCACGATTTTAGTAATGGAGTTTGACCCTTAGGTTGCTGCAAACATCCTTCAATTAAGCACTCAGAATCACAGTCTTCAGAAAACCTAGAAAAGGTAGGACAGACTCTGACCTGATTCATTTGATGAAAAACTGATGAAATCTTATTAAATGAGAGAAATCATGACAATATAAATCCAGAGCAAGAGATATCAACATGAATCCCTCTGTGGGCATATTCAACACTGTACCATGAATCATACCACAGATATTCCTAGGCTAGTAGACCTCAACATTTCTGAGTCTTTATGGTTCAGAGGACGATTGTGCAGAATTAGTAGGTCAGGCCTATTTGTGTTGATAGAGCACCACAGACAGGCCAGGAAGCCTTTTGGATAGATTTTTTAGTTCAGATGCAGCATTGTGTGCTTGCAGCCAGGCTGCTTTTAAGTAGGATCCTGCTCAGCTAACTCAGATCTCTGCAACATGGTCCCCAGAATACCAAATGCCAAGGGTATTGCAGCTGAAGATAGTTTGGGGGCTGCTCGCACCCACCACCACCAGATGGTGGAAGGGAACAAGTGTTTTAGCAACTGTTCCCAAGCAACAGAGCTTGATTCAGATTTTATGTAGTTTATATAGATTAACTCCATTGATAACTCCGTTGACTCTGGTGCTCTTTAGCACCTTTGTTGGCAACGTGGACAGTGGGATGGAGTGC
>NW_009613168.1:0-3189 GCF_000690535.1 Cariama cristata | reverse complement strand
TTCGTGGTCACTATGCCCAAGGCGACCTCTGACCACCAAGTCTTCTGAAATGTTTATGATATGAACTAAGGAAGGGGGCAGACAGATCTGAAATTTCACTTCATAGATGTAACACTTATTTTGACTCAGCAAAACACTTCTAAGGCATAAATCCTTACTTATAGCTCTGGTTACGTCAATCTGCACACAATAAGCAGATTTCTTAAGAACGTGATTAACTTTAATCATCAAAATCAAAATGAATGGCACTGTTTATATCCTTGATGTTTGTATTCATTCAGGTATCTCATCATAAAACCGAACTGAAGAGATGCATTTAACACACAGACTCATTACTCATTAAATCCTACCACCAGCACATTTTGTCCACAGCATCGTCACTCTCCACCATTGGGATGCTCAGGGCCAGACCCTGCCCCTGGTCCCCTGCACCCGGTGCAGGTGAATATTACTAACCTTGCTACGTAACCCTCCAGGGAGTTAGAGAACGATCAAAGGACAGAAATAAAGCAGGAAGAGGAGGAGACATCCTGGGTAGAAAAGGATGGTAGTAAATATTGCTGCTTTGGATGAGCAAACTTCTCTGGGAACCAAAATTTTGCTGTGATGACTCTACCCACTGCCAGGTTAAATTTCATGGAACAAGAACCAATTTTCAGAAAAATAAATACTATGGAAAATACTCAGCTCTTGCTGGGAATAGAATATCTGAATTGCCTGCTGGTATTTGTTAAAGCTCTAGCAGCTCCACTTAATTCTTTGGGCACACCACAGTGTTTGAGGTATTGTAGGCAGCTCCAAAACACGCAAAGTTGCAGTTGTGAGCATATGAACTGGGGAGAGAAATATTAGGAGTGAATGCGTCCCCAGGGAAGGTCATCCTTCTAGATAGCAGGGGAGGCCACAAAACAGCGTGAGTTTGCTTCTAGAGGTGTTTCTCGGAGGAAAAAAATATTACAGGCAGCATTTTCTATTTTAAAAGTAGCTGTTCTGCAGTTTTTCATTTTAAGTAACACATCTCCGAGGAGGTTGGGAAGGGAATGGGCTACCAGTTCAAAGGGAGAATTAGTACTCAATCAAATAATTAAATTTTGTTCCCACTAAAATAAGTAGGCTAGAACCCCACTCACCATGATCACCTAGACATGAGCCAGCCCTGTAGAAAAGATTTCCAGAGGAAACTCCAAAGAAAAGATATTGGTCAGAGAGACTACCTGGGGAATTTTGCCAGGTCGTGTGGAGTAACTTAATCACATGCAAAATACCACAGGATACTTTAAATGTCTGTGAGAGTGAAGGATCTTAATTTTACTTTTCAAATGAATGCACTTTCAGCCCCATGGCAGCCTCTACCAGCTGTTCACAACTGACTCAGCTGGAGGCTGTGTTTACTCTTGGCATACCAATTTTTTCAGTGCTAAGAGGCTCTCTAAGACATTACTCCTCCTGATGCAACCAAGTTTATGGTATCTGACAGGACCACAGTCAGCAGTGTTAAGTCTGGATAAAGAATCATACTGTTAAAACCATATATTTTATTACAACATAGGAGTATGATTCAAACTTGAGACCAAATTATTAATGAATAATTATTAATTAATTTTCCAGAACTTTCGTTCTTCCACTGCATACCTCAGCAGATCCAGACCAAAAAGCAGAGTGCAATGGTAGTTTTAATAAGGAGTTTATCCCATTGATACGGGGCACAAAAGCAGAAGGAGCGTGGGAAATTTAAAAAGCAGCAAAGCAAGGATTGAGGCTAGGAGGGTTAAAGTGGGATCAAGACTTTGACGTCATAATGTGAAACACAACTAAAGTAAGAGATTAGCTGTATTATGGCCTTCAGAGCAATTTTTTTTTTTATGGAGCTCTAGTAATAGATCTTCAAATAACATTTCTCATCAGGCTTGGTTTCACATTGAAGGAGGTGCTAAAAAGGAGCCATCTGTATTTGTACACCTCTGTGCTCATGTAAACACGTCTCACACATGTTCTACACAATCTGGATTGCTCCACACAAAATGAACCTTTATGTAGGTATGAAAAAAATGTTGACCTGGACCTGTGCTGAGTACCATAGCTGACTATGGTTATAAAGGGGAAAGAAATGTGTGATCTAGAAATGATCAAAACTAAGATAAGTTATTATGATGACGTCATCTGGAACTAAAGACCCAAGTGTTATGGCCACAGTAGCATTGTATGTAGGCTGTAAGATTGTACCGTGATAAAATCCTTTGGGGAAATTTAAATAATGGAACGAATTACTCTTCAGTTAAATGATACACTTTATAACCCACTTCTTATTTTAGAAACATTTAATAATATTAAATTACCTAAATGGCAAGGGAGGGCTATGCTTAGTGATTTACTAATTGCAGGCAGAGTCATTCCAAAAATGGAAACCTCAAATGAGTCCACCCCCGTTCTGGTCCACTCACTCACAGATTGGGACTACTCTGGAAAAGTTCACTTTCAAATATGTGAGAGCTGATTTCATTTGACATTGCTTCTAGTTTGAATATGTGAGGTGACCTCCAAGCCTCTCTCAAATTAACGTAAAAAATTTCTTGTAAATTTAGTGAGTTGAGGAAGCCACACACTTGAGCCTTCTCTGTTGCTGCTTCTTCCCATTTGCTGAGAAGAAACTCCAGTAGACCATTGAAAAACATAAATCAGTTGTGGTGCGAGGCTGCTTTTTTGAGTTTTCGTAGGATGCAAAATGGTGATAGGATTAACAACACATTCAGTCTGGTGAACTGTCTGATATTTATCCTTTCTAGGCAGCTCATATGCTTAAATTCAGGTATATATCTACTTTTTCTTAATTTGTCTTAAATGTTCCTCTGGTCTTCGAATTACTTGTAACGAAAGTATAGTGGCATAGGCAGTGGCTCTACTTCACTAATAAGGCATAAAACATATAGCTAACTAGCCATTTAATTAATATACAGTTCTGTATAGTAAAATGCTAATTTTAAAACTTTCTCTGTAAATACATCTCTGTGTAACACATTTCTTCCGTGTCTGACTACTTCAAGAAAAATACCAAAAAAGAGTATATAATTGGAAAGAACTCACAGGAATATTCTACACTTTTCACACTTTAAAACAAATAACTTCCTTGGGAAGTTCCGTAGTAATTTTTTGCTTTCCTTTTCCTTTTTCTTTTATTTTTATTTTTATTTT
>NW_009613167.1:0-23658 GCF_000690535.1 Cariama cristata | reverse complement strand
TGAGGGGTGGCGTGGGCCCCGGCGCTTGTGAGGAGGCCGGCGATCACCAGCAGCCCTGCCCCGAGGGGAGCGGGGTCCCGGGCCGCGCGGGGAGCACCTGGGCTGAGGTGGTGGTAGGTGCTGTTGTAGTCCCTGGAAACCGCCGTCACTGCAGCCCGCTGCCAGCTCCTAGATCTCCCTACCGAGACGGCACATGTAAACGCTGATCTCTCGCTGCATGCCAGTCCTCCTCTTCAACAGGGTGCTAATAAACCTTTCTCCCACTCCTGTGAAGCAGTAGCCTGTCTGTCTTCTGGTCTCTCTAAGTACTTTCTCAGAAGTTGCTAAGTTTTCTCATTCTTCGTTCTGCGAGCCTTTCCTTCCATTACTTAGTATCCTTCTTCAAATCATCCCATGTCACATCCTGCACATTTGGCATGTTTCTGAATGCAATAATTATGTGCCATGGCCTTGTGACTGTGGCTGAAGCTGAACTTCTCGTTGCTTTTTAATTTTTTTTTTGTTATTTCTCTCTTTGCACATGGATCAATGTCATATTTAAATGTCATGGCTTTTTCTTCCTGAGCATCTTAGCATCTTTGCGACACACTATCTGCTTTAGGTTTTTATAATATCCTGTTTTGACTATTGTAGTGCTATTGTTTTCTGTCATTTTGTGTTGGATTCTTTCATTCCAAATGATGATTGATTTTCTGTGCTCTCTAGTTACAGTAATACAAGTGTAGTCTTTGAATTCCATCACTTGCCCATAACATCAGTTTACATTGTTCTTAATTTCCTGGCCTCTGTAGTCTCTTGCACATTAAACTGTCCTTCTGTTGACCGATTACCTCTCTGCTATTTTCATGGCCACTTTTTTGGTGTTAGACTAGTTCAGATTGCTACAACTTACTCTTCCTAACCTTTATCTGCCTTTCCACTAACCATTCCCAGGCTGAACATCTGTGTGTGCTGAAACAAAGCAGAGGGAAGGAAGAGGTTAGGTAATACCTAGCTTGTTATAGATGCCATGAAAGAATTGCTAACTGGTGATTAGGTCTTCTTTATTCTTTAGTATTTTATGCAAGTGTAATTAAAACACTGTTTATTTAATTTAATCCTCAAAGCTTTCAGTCTTAAAATGCTGGTAAAATTTTTAACATTTCTGTCATTATCCAAATTTGTGGTACTCAAAGATGAAGAAACTAACTGGTAGGTAGTTTTGTTTTGTAGCTGTAGTAAGTTTCATAGCTTAAAATTGACACACTTTGACCTGACTGTTCTCTTTCAGTGTGTGTTTGAAGTCTGTTGGGTTTGTGGGGTTTTTTTGCCACCTGGTCACTTTCAAAGGATCAGTTACGTGGTGCTGAAGTGGATTTTTAAGAATCTCCAGAAATCTTGGCTTGAGAGCACAAATTCAAAATTTGTATTAAATTGTTGCTACATTTTAAGTCTAAATTTTATTTCTTCTTATTCTATATAAACTTTTATGTTGTTATTCTTATATCTGAGTTCCTTTCAGCTTCTCATTAAATGATAACTAACTTGTCACATGATCATTCTTATTTTCTCCCTAGGAGAAAAGCATTCTCATCTTCAGAGACCTGGTTTGTTGAGAGTTTACACGTTGATTTTATGCATCAAAGAGTCATTTCAAATATTGCAATTTTAATTCCTGATTCTGTACTTTATTCGATCAACTTAAATTATTCAGGTCTTTACTGTCATTCTTTTCACTGGATGACTCTCTCAAGTGCCAGGTTAAAGCCTCAGTTGTTTGTTATATGTGGGGGTTTTGTTTTGTATATATAGCACTCTAGTGTAAAAAATTAAAATAACAAACCTTACACGCTTACATGAAAAAAACTTTAGAGCTGTAAGAATGTTTTAAAGTGTGTAAAGAATCAACTCCTATTATGTTATTAGAACTCTTCAGTTTAAAATTCTTTTAAAAATCAAATTATTTTGAGCCCTCCACTGTCATCTGGACTTCTCTTGTAGGAGCAAAATACATGTCTAGAAGAAAATATAAACAGAAGCAAATTATATAAACATGCAGTATCAGACTTCTTCATATATCTAAAATATTTTCAATAAATTTGTACAGTAATGCTTTCCTTGTGTTTCTCTGCCTTAGTACTTTGGTTCTTTAACACCTATGGCTGATATATCATAGATATTAAGATCTTATTTTCAGATCATATGATTTGATTTTTTTTTTTAATGCCAGAAAATCAATTACTTGCATTTAAGAAAAGAAAAATAGGGGATTGCCATTTATTACAGTCAAAGAGTAGGTCAACAAATAGCTAACCTTTTTTTGTATCTATCTGCCTTGTGTATTTTTTGCCACAGGGACTGGCTCTGACATTATGTGAACATACGATGTAGCCAGTGTGCATCTGACTGGAGAGTATCAGTTGCTACCAGAAAAATACATTGATGTGTATTTTTTATTTCTGTAAGAGTGGGATTTAAGTATTCTGAATTTATGATCTCCATCTTATATTTAGCTATTTAGACAGGAAATTAAAACTTAAGGTGGGGATAGGGAGCACTGTGCAAAGTGTGATTTCTGTTGACAAAGCATGTTACTGGTCAGTTTTGTTGCTTAGTGAATGCTGAAGGCTGGGGATCACCTTGCTGAAAGCGCTACTTGACCAGTTGTCACATAACAGCCACATGAATTAACAGTCTCATGGTCTCTTCCCTATTTTGGAGTCTCTGTTAGAGATTGCTTCCTCTACCCATAATGATTTTCAAATTCTGTTTCTGCTTTTAAAATAGTTCTGTATGTAAATTGTCTGCATAGAGTGTATTAGATGATGCCATCGATTTCAAATTACTCTGCTTTTTCCTATTTTTCAAATTTAGATGGTCTAATTAGCTTATGATCTAGTATGATGGATAATGATCAGAAAACTTAAGGAGCAGGTGATAAAAATGAGAAGAGCAACTGACAATTCTTACAGAAGTGCTGCTACTGTATTGGAGAAAGAGGGATTTGCAAGGGGAAGGTTCTTACTAATTAAAGCATTTGTATCACAAGGAACGGAAAGGCTTTTTTTTTAACAGGAGTAAATGTGAAAGTCAGGGAGCAGAAGAGAGATAAAGACAACACAAATTGATTTGCTAGTTGGAAGACAGCCTTAGAATGTCCCTGCCTAAGTAACTACCCTCCACAAAATTTCTTGGCAGGTTTTCTCTGCTACGAGGCTGTACTTACACTTGTAAATTAAACATATCTGGAAATCTTCTTGGACACAAAGAGCAACTGGCATGAAATGGCCCACATCTATGCTAGTAAATTCTCTTATCTTCCAAAACAAGGCAGTAGGACAGAAACTGCTTGAGAAATTACCTTAGAAGGAGTCCTCACATCAGGCTGGGAAGGTGCCTAGGAGAGTGGTGGTTGTCACAGGGCAAATCCATGCCAGGGACTGTTGTCACAGTAACTAATACAGACAATCACACTTTATTGAATTCACTGTTATTGACATAGCTTAACACTCCTACAGTTATTCTGACTCCCATAAAGGGTTGAATATGATAAAAGACTTTTCCTGCTCTGCCTCCCGCAAAATGACTGGGTTTGGATCTTTCTTAAATAATAAGACTGTGTCAAAAGCAACAGCAGCATAAAGCTAACCAGAATTGGGTTTTGCTCAGATGAAATTACTGGAAGAATTATAAAGGATAGAATCTGTAGATGCTAAAAATAAAGGGAAACAGGAGGACAAAGTGGGTGAAAAGAACCAGGCACTGGGATTGGTAAGGAGCAGTTAATCACAAAGCTGGAGCAGAATAAAGGAGGAAAGAAAAGAAATGTCAATTCTGAAGGAAATTAGAAGACTCAGAAATTAATATAAACAAAGCTTTCTTCATAACCATTATGTTATCTGCTTCATCTCTTAAAGTTCTGCAGAACTGGAATTGGCTGATTTTTCACATCCTTGTGTTTGGTGCACTTCATTATCAAAGCCGAGCATTATTTTTGGCCTAGTGCAGAACTCATGTCTGAATTTAATATGGGACTAAAGCTTTAAAATCAGCAACTGCTTTGCTTAAGAAGAAAAAAAAAAAAGGCAATACCAAAAGCAAACAAAACCCACCCAACCCGGAACAAAAAAAACCCAACCACCAAAACAACAAAAAACCCCATGTTGGAACAATGACAAGATATACTTGCTTTTCAAGATAATTTTATGTTTTCAGTACAATGTAAATAAAAGTTGGAGTTTTTTTTGGTGAAAGAAGCAAAGAATAAGTTCAGGTATGAGTTACTAATGTGCTGCAGCAGAGAAAAAGATACAAAGTGCTGTTTGCAGAGGCATCGTGTCTCTGAGCAAGTAGGTGGTAGTTTATTGTCTAAGATCAAATTACTGTATTTTAGTTTCAGGAATATAGATTTCTGTAATACGGGCAGCAAAACTTAATTTACTGTTATTCTTTGTATTTTCTCTCAAATAACTTGTGTGTTAACAAAAACCACTTTTATTTAAAAGTTTTCCATTAGAATTTAACAAATCAAGTATGAATTGATATGCAGTCTTCATAACAACTTCTATTTTAAACATACTGAAACAGTATATTTTTGGTTTCAGGATATAAACCAGTTGGTAAGATAGGAGAGGGAACATTTTCTGATATTCTGAAGACACCAAGTCTTAGGGATGGAAAGTACAATGCATGTAAACATGTGAAGCAACATTTTGAAAGGTATGCATAATTAATCATAGTACTACAGAAAAGCGTATTTAAATTTCATAGAATCATTATGGTTGGAAGAGACCTCAAAGATCATCAAGTCCAACCGTATACCTGATGCCACCATGTCTACTAAGCCATGTCTTGAATTTGGTGGGGAAATGTGAAATTAAGACTAAGTGAAGTTTTTTTAATACATATGTATTAAAAAGGTTTGCATGTAGTACAGAAAGGCAACTCTGCTGCTGGTTATGCAGGGCCTTCCCATTTGGCACTGGGGTTATTTCCTTGAGTACTCTGATTGATGTCATCCACTGTACTAAATCCTGCCTGGCCACTGGGTCGAGGGTGAAACAAGAAGAATGAGGACTAAACAGTTGATTTCTGCCTTTCCAAATGCACTGAATATACTTGTGTTGTTTTTCTTTTTGTTGTAAATAATAATGGGAGGATGAAATGTCCTCCCCCTAGGACAATACTTTTTTCAGTCTTGCTTTAAATACTGTTTTAATGCATATTAAAAACACTGTATTTATCCTTAGTCCATCTATAGCATTAGTTCAACTTCATATTTGCATTTATATTTCATTATATCCATCAGCAAGACATTATATGGTCACAAAATAGGTGGTTTTCATCAGTTAGGAAAATAGTGGAGAGGGCTATGTGGAAGTAGACGTAGACTTAACATTCTCCTCCAAATATATAAGTGCCAAACAATGCCTTTTGGGTCACTGACTTTGTATTCTCAGTTAAATATATTAAGTTCCTAGTGAAATCAGTGGGAATGACACATTTGTACATACAAAGTAAAATGGAACATTTTGCTCTTAGGGGAGATTTCACAGTGTAACTCAGAACTTCAAAGACTGTAAGTTAAAAAAAAAAAAAGAGAATTCTAATATCTTCAAGTAATGTGGCTTCTGATTCTCTGTTGTGTTGTTAGAAAACTGTTGGTCCATTTATATGTTACCTACAACTGACAAAATTGTCCAATTTATGATCAAAAGAGTATTTAAACTAACTGCTTAACTATATCAAGGGCGGATGGTGTACAATTCAGTGGTAGGGTATAACAATAGGGCATAACAAGCAGACCATTTTTTTCACATAGTGTGTTTAAAACATCTTTTAGGCCTTTAACCCTTTGATAAATGGAGTGCCAAAGTTTTTTATGAAATGAACTCTTTTAGCAACAGATAACAGTGTTTTAAACAGAACCTGCCCATACAAGGTGTTTCTCCTAGTTTCAAATTGGAAAATGTTGTTTTGGTGTTTAGCTTTAAGTCTGACTGTGAAAATGTGTATGCGTCCTGTTCTGACCCATTAAATAGTGTGCAAAGCTCTTTGTTTCCTGCTTCCTCCTCACAGTTTCTGTAGCATGTAGTTTTGTTGTTTATTAAAGTCTAGGAGGGCAAGATAATAATTAAACAATAGCTGAATAGTGTCTATTTTTCATGTAAGAGGTTACTATCAAAACTTAATTTTAAATGCGAAATTTGGCAAGGCTAGATTGTCACTTTCAGTATCATGCTGAGCAATAGTTGGAATATATGCTACACCAGCACAGAAGAAACAGTATTATACCTACTATCATGCAACACAAAATTCCTCCCAGATAGCTCCTTGGCATGGTAACTGACGTCTGGAGCACAATACATTACTGCTTACCTTGGTTGAGGAAGTCCAGCTACTCCAGGCTGCAAGAAGGAATAAAGCCATTTACTGATTAGTGGTTTGCTCTATAAAGAAACAAAGCAGGCAAACAATTTATCAGGTCCTGCATTTGAAAGTTCGGTTACAGACGGAAGCAGAGTAGGTTCTGACAGTCTCATGGCAGGGAGGAAAGACAATTATAATCCAGTCCCTGATTGCAAGTCAGTCTTCCACTTTTCTTTTTAATTCAACTTTAGTATGGAACAAGTGACTAATCTGAGAGAAACAGAAGCGCTAAGGAGGCTGAGTCTGCATCCTAATATCCTTATGTTACATTAAACTGTTTTGTAATTATAGTGCATTAATTTCTTTCTTCCTTATTCCTTTATTTGAATGATATCCAGTAACTTTTGGGTCTAGAGGCAACCTGTAGGCACTTAACCAGCTTTTTATTCTAACAGAAAGAAAAAACAAACAAATCTGTCAAATTCTGACGACTTCATGCCTTTTTTGTTAAGAAAATCTGATGTATTGCTCACTTTCTCTGGCTCTTTTGCAGCAGACCAAAAAATATTTCAACATGAGTATTAAAATTGCAGACTAGATATATTTTAAGCATAGCTAAACTTCATATCATAATATGTAATACTTGCTGGTGATGTCAGCCCATGGCCCGTATCCAATGCGTGCTATAACTGCACAACATGATGTCTGCTGGAGACAGTATTTTGGTTAGGCACACTCAGAGCTTATCTGCTGGAGTAGGCTCTGGTACTTCAAGGATCTTGGTCTGACTTGTCGGTTTGAACAAGGGATCGAGGCAAACTATTTGGCAGTATCATTTCGTAAGCAACTTTACAGATACTCCTTTAAAAATAATAGAAGTTTAGATCTCTGAATTAGGCAGCAGCTGAGCTATGAATTTGGAAAGAGATCAGTCAGTGATGAAGTTGAGTTCCTTAGCCTCGTTAGGCACTTAAGTGTCTTCTGGGGACATGTTCTGTCTCACAAAGAGATCAGGTTTTATGACAGCATTTACTCCATTGCTGTGCACTACACTTTGTCACTATGCAACAGCAGACATATACTTCATTATTCAAATACTTGACACAAACTTGTTAACTGCTCTAAAATATTTTTTTTCTTGCTCTTCAGACTGTCTTATTCCTCTGCTCAAGGCTCTGGTACTATACTGTTATTGACAGGCCCATTTTGTACAAATATATGGAAAGCCGGTAATCGTGTCAGCAGCTTAGCTTTCTGGAGTTCGCAGCTTCAGCTGCCGTGTTGTTAACGAAGTGTAATCCAGATGGCCAGCCAGCTCGCCTCGCTCTTTCATAGTCTGCCTGCAAACTGAATTGCATATTGTACCCTCAACCTCTTGCTGTCTGGGTTAACGGAACATTGCAAAGGGATGTACTTTAATGCAATTATGTTATAAGAAAAACTGAAGACCTAAAGACATCTGCCTCTGCAGGGCAGTGAAATGGAAAATAAAATGTCAGATGTATTATCATACTGTGATAATACTTAAAATTGCTGTTGTCAGCAAAACACAGATTCCCGTCAGATACTAGTTTCCATGCAATAGAACCCTACTGGTGACCTAACTAGAAAGCATTTTCATATATGGCATAATGGCTTTCCAATCTTTTATTGTAAGACTGTATCAGTTAATTTACTGGAAATTTCCTGATACTGAACAGTGTGATATGCCCAGAAAATACGTGTTCAAATAACTTCATGGAGTAAATCAGTTAACTTTTGCAAGGGACATTTTGGATAGTATAAACTAAAATGATGATACCTCAGACCCTAAGTTGAAAACTTCTATGAGAAAATATCAATTAAAAATTAAAATGTCCATTTTAATACTGGCTAAACTGAGTACTTTTTTCTATGCTGTGTACAAATCAACACGTAAATTTTAGTTCTAGCTTAAAGTCTCCTTATTTGTTTCTTCAGTGATTAAAAAAAAGCTGGCTCCCTTGCACTGATATGTGAACTTATGGACATGAATATTTATAAGCTGATAAAAGGTATGTAGCATATGCTCAAGAAACACACAAACCCTCCTTGTGTAGATCACAAAGTGGAATTAATTATTTTTCACTTGGCTGTTCACAGTTACATATTATAAAACTCATTGGGAAATTTTGTACTGTACTGCTTTACTCTCTTTCCAGTGCGATACACCCACTTATTTAAGGCATAGATACATGCAGAAGGTTTCTAACGAGTCACGTCCATGGCCATCTATTTCTACAGTCAAACTTTACATGAAAACAGGGAAACAACCTTGACTGCAAAACACAAAATAATTGCTTTATATAACAAAAAATACAACTTAAACAGGTTCTTTGTTAGGTTAGGGCTGTAGTGATAGAACAAGAAAATTATTCCCATTTGTTTCAAAAACTACTGAATCAATGAATAATGATTTGCAGTTTTTATATCTTGTAAAAATGCCTTTTACAAAGTTTTCTCTATAAAATAACATTGTTCCCTGAAACCTCCTATATTTAAAAATTCTGGAGCTATTTGTCGAAGCAGGTTGGAGACCATAAAGCTTAAGGAAGAATTCCCACAAAAAAGTTTAGAACAAAAGCTGATTTAAAACCAGATCTCATATAGACACCAAAGGAGTTGGATACAGCAAATGAAGGGGCTTTTACTTACAATTCAATGTTAAAAGAGGATTTTTTCCTGAATAATTAAAAATTTGTAATGTCTTAACAGTTGGGAGGTTCATTTAAATAACTGAGCATGCAACTGTCATTCAGTGTAATAGAACAGACGAAAGACTTGCTCCCAAACATTACATTAGTGACACTGAGTATTCAGATCTCTAACAAAAGAGTAAGCCTGTTCCTGACCTAGATAAAAATTTGCAATTAAAATACAGTTGTTTGCTGATCACTGAAGCAGACATTAGTATTCACTAGTTTGAATAAGACATTTTATTTTTCCAGGATAAATTTGTTAAGTTGTAAAGTCAGAATAATAGCATATGGGAAGGAGTCCTCATTGATAGTAAGTTAGGCCAGTGCATTAAAAACAATCCTGCATCTTCTCCTTCCGGGAAAGATCCTGTACTTCAGTTATGAAAAATCAGAATATTTAGGTTTGTTCTTTAGCTGCCTTTTTTTTTTTACCACAGGGTATTTGCTTTCATTTGGTTACATTTCTCAGTGTTTCTCTCATTCTTTTCATGTGAAAAAGCATGCTATATTAAGCATTGTATATAGATGGAAATTAATCTAATAGTTTCAGTATGTTCTGCTATTTTTTTTATTTTAAAATACATTTTTTATCAAATTCAAGTTTTCCATAAGAAGATTGTTTTCCTACTACTTAGTGTTAAAAGCCTTTTTATGGCATGGTGAATCAGTTCAAAATGAAATCTGTTTTCAATTGTAATCTGAAATGCTGCAGTTAGGGGTTATCTGAACATTAATCTGGGTCTACCTGAACTTCTATAATTTTCTGGTTCTTCTTTATGGTCTGGATTTTATGTCTGGATTGTGTTTCTCATGATACAATGTCTTTTTTTTCACCTTGTATAAAGTGGTGGCACATGAGGTGGAGCTTGTCAAATCATAGAATAAATTGGGAAAATGAACAGCAGATTCCTATGGAGATTATAATAAAGAAAAAAATTTTGATTTTTTCAGTATTAAAGTATTTCATTTGTGTCAAGTGTTTTTGCATTTTGCAGAAATTAATTTTGGAGTTTCAAAGCAGATGTGTCAAGACCACGATTTCTTATTGAGCAGAAGTAGGTTTTTATTTGTTTTTTCCCCCAAACGACTCTACTTGTGTAAAGAAATGTAACATGTGACAGTCATTTCAAACAATAAATATGGCAAAGATTCCAAGTACGTAATTAAATTGGAAAATTAATCTTAGTTCTGAGCCAGAACACTTATTGACTGAGGATATCTAGATAACAATGGCAAGTAGAAGGAGCTCTTTTTTAATTTTCAGCGTTGTGATTTGGAGTGCATTACTAATTTGTAGAACAATTAAATTGTTCATTAGCAATGCTCTGTCACAAACCAGTTTTCAGAGTGTACAAAAGTAGTTACATTTCAGATGATTTGTAGTCTTTTGTAAATTTCTAGTGTATAGTAATGTGAATGCTTGTCATTTCCTGACTACTCTGTATCTTGCAAAATTAAGTTTAATACAAGTGCAGAACAATTTTTAAAAGCTTGAAGTTAGAAAAATTTAGAGGCAAGCATGGTTTGTATGAAATTTTGCAATGAAGAAAAACTTGAAGCAGGGGTTGACTGAAAATTAATTTCTAATTTAACAAGGTGTATGGAGACACTTCTGTAATTAGGAGAAAGGTTTACTGCAATGCTACTAATGTGGAAAGTTGAACCTTTTGGTTTTTTCTTTAAAAACCTGACAGATTCGTATTATTTCAATCAAGACAAGGCTATTTGTCTTTACACAAAGTCGTAATTCTCTTGCTATTAATTTATAGTGGTATCACAAGCCATTTAATAACTGAAAAACAGTCTTCCCTTTTGTTTAATCAAGAACAGTTTGGTTATTTAAAGCGATGAAAAAAATATGGCTCAGAGAGAGGTGAGGAAGATGCTCCAAGAGAAAACGATTGTAGCCTCAAGCGCCACTGCCTTAGGATTCGCTTCATCATTACTTCCAAATAAGGTTTCTGTAATGATAAATCTGGAAGTGGAAGAGCATCTGCTCCAGATTTTACTAGTGACCTGTAATGAAAAAACAATTGAGCATGACTTCTTTTTATGAAGGCCTGATTTCTGGAATACTTATAATAATCTAAATTGGTTTGAATAGCTGCATTTTACAAAATCTTTTCTACTATAAATGACAAAAATCCTGATGTTGAAAACACTGTTTATCTCTTCTAGGGTAATAACACTACAATTCCCGATGCAAATGGTACTCCATTTCAAGTGCTTTGTTATCTAATCCTACTCAGTGGATGATGTGGCTGACTGGAGGAGTACTGTAATCAGTTAGGAACACAAGTCCCGCTGGCTGCTAGGACTTGCAACCTCAATGAGTTAGTGTCCTGATAATCTCCCTCCTCCTCCCCAGCCAATTACTCATACTACTGTCATCAGGCAGATCAGTACCTGCTTTGTTTTTCAAAAATGTGATCATTTCTGCCTCCGTTGATGACATTGCAGTGTTACATAAAGGCATTACAGCAAGATTAAAAGGCCTTTGGAGCCTATAAAAGAAAAAAGCTGAGTAGTTACTGAATGGCTCTGAAAAATAGATAACTTTTATAACTGTCATTATTGCGCAACGGCAATAGAAGGCTGAACTGCTTAGGTTAACCTTTAATTTGCAAGTCAAATGTGACTCACAGTCATTTAAGCATTGCAGTAATTTGAGGTGATTGATATGAATCTCGAACCTTAAGGACAGTTATTTGTTTAGAGAGGAAATTAGAGGTTTAGAAGTGAAATACTGCAGTTCTGGTAGAACTTGGGGAAACATACCGCAAGGAAAACATGCAGTAAAAGTGAAGGCAGATTACAGAATATTGAATTGACATTTGTTAGCTGAGCTATTCTGGTACATACTGAAATCTAAATTATGTCTGAAGTTGAATGGAAAATGGATTACAAAACTACCTATAAATGACAGAAATAATATAATCGAAAAAGGTAATAGCAATGCAGTATTGGAAGCTGAAGAGTAATTTTTTTGTTTTCTGTTGTGTGCTAAAAAGGACTTGTACAACTTGAAATTTAATTCTAGGAAGGAGAAAGCCATTATCTGAAAAAAAAACCCCAAACCTAAGAACTACAGGTACAAGTTATGCAAATCTCTTGATTACATACATCTGTAAGAGACCTGGTTCAGCAACAGCTTTACAGTAAATGTGTCATACCTTTCTTTCAGGATCATCTCTAAGCAGAGACATAACAATTGTCTGGGGCAGCAGACTACTGTAGGGAGAGAAAAGCCCATTGCCCAGATGCCTCTTTGCCTGTAGCAGAGCCCCGGAGGGCAGGCAGCCCGTCCTGCTGCCAGCACCCCAAAGGGGCTCTCGTTCCTGCTGCAGGCAGCCCTCCTGGGAGAGGGTGGCCCTCGCCATCCTGCCGTAACCCTGGCGAGAGCATAAGCAGAAAGCCTGGCCTCCACTCCCCATTCCTGTACCTGTAGCCTCACCATGGTGGCAAAAATCCGAATTTTTTTTTTTTTTTCACTATGCTGTTCATAAGTTTGAAGAAAGTGTTGATTTGTTTAAGTATTTTTTTACAAGTAACTGAAAGCACTGATGTTTATCTTTCTACTGAACTCTTCTCTCTGGTGTATTTATATTGGTACAGAAATGGGATATTTCACAGAGATGTGAAACCAGAAAACATATTAATGAAGGTAATTCATTTTATGTGAGAATATTTAACTAAAAGTGAAGTATATCAGTATTTTTTCTCTTTACTCTGAGAAGGTAATGTTTCCTCATGAATAAAAGTACGGTTTTTAAAAAATATATAGACAGTTACCTGTAATACTGTATTCCTGATCTAGAGGAATGAACAAGGAAGTTTGTTATTGGCTAAAACCTGCAATAAATCAGATGCTTTACAGCCTGCATGTGTTCCCTCCAATCTAAAAACCTGTTCTTTATCCTCTATTAATGTGTATTTTCCTTTCAGTGTTAACCTAGAAACAAGCGATAGAGTTCAGTTCTGCAGTTCTTTCTTTCTACGTTCAATTCCTACGTTTAGCGGAAGTTATTCATACAAAAGACAGCAGAAAGTACTACCTTTCAGATTTCTTCATTGAAATCTAGTCTCCTGACAGTTTCAGAATGTTATTTTGCTAATGTCTGAAAAGCAAGGATTTCAAAATGCAGTTTATGAAATTTTATTTTCTGGAGGTAAATTTTTCTTTTAAGTCTTAGAAGTGTACAGGCAAAGCTGTTGCAAAGAGAAGCCAAAGCCACCTATTATATCCCTGCTAAACACAAGAACTCTAAGGAAATAACTTAATCCCCATGTCCTATTTAGCAGTCTTCCCTTCAGTAATAGTCCATATGCTTTTCAAGTAACTCTTAGGTCTTTCTTTTAATGATGTACAGAATGGTATTTGCATATATTATGGGACACAGGTATCTTCAAGCTTGGAGCTACTTTCTATTTAAATGCAGTTTTACTGCTATAATACTACCCCTGGGATTTCTGAAAGTTTATTCTTAAAGTAATCTGTGATTTCTTTTATGATAACTACTTCACACATTTAAGGAAAATCTTTGCTTGAATATTTCAGTGTTTCTAATTTGTCAAAATACGTTCTTTATTTTTGCAGCAGAATACCCTGAAGTTAGGAGATTTTGGATCTTGTAGGAGTATCTATTCCAAGCAGCCACATAGGAATATATCTCCACACGATGGTACCGAGCACCTGAATGCTTACTTACAAATGGCTGCTATAGTTACAAAATTGGCATGTGGAGTGCTGGCTGTGTTTTCTATGAAATCGCAAGGTACAGTGTTCAGTAGAGGGTTTTGCTTATTATTAATCAAGAAAATCAAAGGTAAATAAGTTAAATAAGGAGAACATGGTATGGGTAATACGATCTTTGTTTCCACGGTTCTGTGGAAGCTTCTTCTGTGATTAGTCTGCAGGGTTCATGAGGCTGTAATCCGGTCATGTCTGGCACTTTCTTCACCCAATGCCAGGTTAGTAATAAAGCAGCGGGATGTTCAAGAGAACATAGTACCAACAAAAAATTATTTACAAGGAAAATGACATTTTTGAACAGTTGGTTGTTTTGTTGTTTGTTATCCCCCCCACCCCAGCTTCATATTTGAGTTTGGTATAAATGTCTTTTCTGTGCTTTATCTCTGAATAGAGTATGGCTCATTTCCTTTCATGAGCATCACTGACTATCCTCAACCTCGTTAATACACTTAATGGTAAAATTTTCCCCTTTTTTTGACTTACTGTTCTGCAAAACCAGAGGAGATTAGAGAAGACACTCCCCCTGATTTACTACTTTGATTTATAACATAGTGTGTTTAAGACCCTTGTGCCCAGACCTTACATCCTGGAATATTTTGAAGTCAGATTCTGGTGAAGGAAGAGTCCAGGAAAACCCGGATTAAAGTCCTTAAAGTGCTTTTCGATGATGATGAGACTGTAACTCAAAAAATTTGTCACTGATCTTCAAGAAAAAAGGGAAAATAACCACCATGAGTATTTCTTCAATATCTTTGTGCCCTAGCAACAGCAGCAGTTCTTCTTTATTCTCCTCCCACACCGCTGTCTCTGATATGCAACCAGGAGTGATAACATTTGCTTTGCTTCTTTCTTCCTCCTCCACATGGCAAGTGCAGCTGCTGCCATCACCATCACATTAAATGACAACCCGTATGCTTTGCCTGCTAACTTGTAGAAACAGTTCTACTTCGGTCAGACTTATTGTGATAAGAGTGTTTTCAAGGACTCTATGCAAGTTTTATATTAACTGACGATCAAGCTCAGGAATGCAGTTCAAATTACCATCTTTCCAGTATTGCTGCTTGCAAAGAATGTTTCTTACATATTTCTGTGTTCATATACAGCAAGAGGGACTGCTTGACTCTGCTGTCTTAAAATGAGGAAAACACATTGTCTTCTGGGATCTGCCACTCCACTAGAAGAAAACACAATCCTATATCCATTGCCTTTCACCAGGAGGGATGTTCTTTTTACATATTCTACCCCAAACCTGTGAGGAGAGGGCAACTACAGGTTTCTGTTTAATAACCCAAACTACTCTTTCCATCCAAACATGTAGTTGTATTGATCTGCTACTCACATGTTACCCTTCAGTTGTTGGTTGGTATTAAACTGTCCACAAACGAGTAATTCTAAAATGTGTCTTCGTTGTAAACGGAAATTTTTTAACTGAAGTGGCAGCTATGTCACTTAAACTAGTTTAATTGTGTCTTCTCTAGTGCTAATATTGCCTCTTACCTTGCAGTTTTCAGCCTCTCTTTCCTGGATCTAACAAGCTGGACCAAATTTCAAAAATCCATCATGTTATAGGCACTGCTGCTAACAAAAAGCTTACCAAGTTCAAGCAGTAAGTATGCACTCCCATAGTTATTAATCTCACTGTTTAAATATCCATAATATAACTGTACAACTGTGTGCAATTTATGCTCAGGGAACCACCACAAAAATCTAATTCTGTTGTGACAGCTGCTGACCAAAGAACGGTATCTTCTATCCCTGCCCAGAGATAGCCATGCATTCATGATCCTTGTAGGCAGAGCAGAGGAAATCTGAGCCTGTATCAATTTTATTTGGTCTTTTATTACCATAGTATCTTTAAGGCCAATGACATAACTTGTTAGGAAAGAAGGCATTTTTTTCCTCAAGTATTACTTGTCCCTAATAAATGATTACCTAAATCAGATGAGAATAATTTTTTTCAGTAAATCATAATTCTCTCTGAATATGCATGAATAACTTTGTTCTCAACTTGCTTAACACAGGTCAAGAATTGCAACTTTTTAGTTCCCTTTTAAAAAAGGAAAAGGAATACCTCTTCTTGTGCACAGTTTGTCTCTCAGAGGCTTTTCTCTCCCATATGCAATGATAAAATACGATCCTGATGAGAGAATTGCTGCCCATCAAGCATTACAGCACCCATATTTTCAAGAACTCTGGCAAGTGACTTCAAATCACTTCAATCTTGAAGACTAAAATTAAAAAGTGGGGGAGGAGCGCTGTGTGCTTATTATTTAAAGTGGGCTGAAATGAAGTTTGCTTACAGTGCTAGTGCTTAGCTTGCAATACAATGAACATCATTCGGTCAACATAATTCTTTGTGTTGATGCCAAACTTCACATAAAGCACAACTGATGTTTTTTTCTTTTTTTTTTTTTTTTTTTCTTTTTCCCCAAACTTTTTAGGGCAGCTGATACACAAGCTTTGGCCATGCACAAAAAATTAAGATTACTAGAAAATATATCAGGGCAAGTACCTCCACATTTGTGGCAAATTTCAAAGGAAAGTCAAAGACAGGTAATATTTAAGTGGAAGAATTGTCAGCCTATTTAGAGAAAGTAATTTGTGGCACCGAGCTTGTTAGCTAGAAACAAATGTTTTACTTAAGCTGATTACTTGGTTTTATTCAGTCTCTGCAAACACGGATCTTTATGTGGTCTGATGCAGTGCCCCCCCCCTCCTGCCCTGAAGCCCTGAAACACACGAGTTAGAATTTAGAAGCTGTGATACCACATAATCCCTTCCATAGAGTCTTGCCATAGTTGCTATTACTTAAAGGGTCAGTTCCATGGGTTTTTTTAAATATCATCATCCTCTTTTTGCTCTCTGCCTTTGAGTTAACGAGTTTTACAGATGAAGTTGTAGCAGAGAGAAAAAGTGTGCTTTTGCCTTTTCAGGCTTTCAGTCTACATTTTGAGCAAATAATTTATTTTTTTTAAACTTAATTACACTGTATTTAGATGATATCTGGGAAAAGCCTAAACTTGTATTTGACACTGGAAATAAAAAAAATAAAATCTGATTAAAAATTCTGGCAAACTAAAACTTTGTTTATATTCAAGCTATGTGAAAAATACTCAACATATTCACTCTTCAGTGTTTGCTATATCGGCAAGGTGAGAGAGAAGTCAGTACTACATGAAAAACTCTCAAATACAGGCTTTTCTCAAAAAAACAAATTACACTAGCAAAAAAAAATTATAAATTATTTTCTGCTGTGCATTTAGCATTGAAAGCATGAACTCTCCTTCCATAGGAGCAGCCACTTTTTCCACCTGTTTCATTCTAGGGTTCATCAATCTAGGCTTTGTAAGAAGTTTCTTCAGGAAAAATTGCAAGAAATATCAATGAGGCAGTAATTTTTTTAAAAAAGAATTAACTGAATTAGTATTTGGCTGAGTTATTTTTTTGTGATTATTTGGATTTTCTCTTTTAATTTTATTCTTTCAGATTTTCTCAGAAATAAATTGAATCTTATTTATTTTAAAACCATTCTCCTAGGAAAGTCCAGGAAAAAACAAAACTACGTGGACCTCATTGTGGAGAATTACCAAAGTTAAATTTTTCCGGAGTACCCAGATTGACTCCCTGTCCTATTCCTACATTGCATTCATTTTTCCAGGCACCTAAGGGAAGTGGTGAAATCCCTATGTTAGTCTGTTACATTTACTGGGTCAAATACCGAGGTACAGACTTGTAACTTGCTCATTAAAGGGTAACAGCAAAAATGTGTTTTACAGAGTGTATTTCAAACCTCTGTTGTTTCCTCAACACTCTGAGAAACCGAAAGCACTTAAATCTTCCCGAAACATTTCCATGACCTGCTATAGAATGAAGAGGAGGAGGTTACTGACCGCCTTGTAAAGTATTTGGAGTGTGAGGAAAAGCATGACTATGCAGTGAGAGCAAGCCAATCGTGCTTCCATTGTTCGGAGATCTAACAAGAACAGCAGCGCCTTATTTTGTGTTTCTCTGGCAATTTGTAGGAAAACCCCACAAGGTTAGGAGGGCTGCTTACCTACCATTTTGGTATTCTGTTCCTGAAGGGTATCAATATTTAATTAAAGCATTGTTTTGGCAGAGCTTAGAGAGCACTTTACTGAACCTTCTAAGTACTTTTTTCCTTTTAGAACCTGATGGAGGAGGAGGTTGGTTAAAAATAACATGAAAGGATTCTTTAAGCTTCAGTATTAGGAATGGAATGTTATCTACAAAACACATGTTTTCATATTGTATTATAAATGACAGCTAACTTTTGTGTATTTTTTAGATGTAAAAATTTTTTATTTTTCAGTCAACTCTGGAAAGTATTCGCCTCCTGTATTCAGTAACTTCAACCTAAAGTTTTATTGAGAATGTGCAGATTATGCAATCATATGAGATACTTGATTTTAATGCAGTTTCTGTCACTGCTGAATATTTTTATGTAACTATAATTTAGCTAAAAGGTAAAGCAACTTTTTATCTGATTCAAAAGCAAATAAAATTTAGTCACAGTTGTCTTCAAGCCGTTGATCTTAATATTTATAAAGAATTTTAACAGTGACTGATACTGCAGCTAGTTGCTTAGAAGAGCAGTAAAGGCATTGTCTTATCACGTTTCAGAAATTTTGCACACAGATCATCAGTAACAATTTAATATAATGTTACTGTTTCCTAGTGCTATAAAAGGTTAAAAGTTAAAAGGCAGCATTTTTATCTTGCTTGGAAAGAGTAGTTATTACAATTTGGTACCATTGATTTTAAAACTCCCAAGGTGTCCTAAAAACTTGCAATAATTAATTTGCAATACTTAAATTCAGTGGTGTGCTACGAAAGAGTTGTGCTATCTAAAAAACAAATGAGTTTGTGCACGTAATACTTAGCTGAGGGTTTAAAAATCTTCTGCCTACCAAGTATGCATGCAAGACAAGTTTTGCAAATAACTGTTGTTGTTTTTTTAATAGTTTTAAAAGTTACTCTGCTCATAATTGGGAAATGATCAGCTTTTTTCCCAGTAACCAAACACCTCTGGGACTGCTGCTGCTGTTCAAAATTTTCTGTGCAACAAAAAAGTGAAAATCAAGCAACAAGAAGGCAGGCAAGGGGCATGTAGTATCAGAAGTCACTGCTGTGCATGAGGCACTATAAAAAAAATGCACTGGGCAGCAGATCATGTTAAACCCTTAAGCATCAGTTTGAGATTGATGCTCTAAATCCAGACAAATTGTTTATTCTAATCAGTTAAGATGCAGCTCAAACAATGCAGTAAAATACACATTAACATAAAGATTTTATAAAAATACTAATAATCTAGAATAAGTTATGCCCATTATGCTCTCAGGTCTCCTTCTGAGACTCTATGAGACTATGCATTTGTGAAAAATAACGATTCTTCTCACTCAATTAGAGGTTTTCCAGTAGGTGGCTTTTTTGTTGTGTTTTTTTGGTTGGTTGTGGGGGTTTTTTTTAAGAATCGGCATCTCAACACTTGTAGGATTCTGTTGTGAGTGCATTAGATCCTATTCCTTGTTCTACCATTCAGCTTCTGGATAACTTTGAGCGTGCCCAAATTCCACATTGTAGCTTTTCAATGTGGGGAAGCTTACGAGACTCACGTTCTTTATGAATCCTTTTGCGATCTACTGCTTAAAAGCACTTGTCTATCTTATGTTTATCTTCATGTTTTGAAGAAGATATTATTTTCACATGCTGTCCTGAGGATCAACATGACATTTACTAGCAATTTTTTTTTTTTTAATGTGAAAATATTAGCAAGCCAAACATTTGTGGTGCATACAGTGGGAGTCTTTTTTTGGTATTGATTCAAATTTGACTGTCCAAGTTGAATATCTTGCACCTTCATCATGGCATACTGTACCTTTGCTCATTTCATTCCATTTCTTCAAAGCAAACTTTCAGAATCTCAATAGCAAGAATGGAAAAACATGCCAGCCCTGGCAAAAATTCCTATAATAAGGCTTTAGCACATGAACAAGACTCTGCAGGGAAACCTGTATTGCTGCTACTCATCCTAGGTATGCCAGAGGAATAGCAGATTTCTCTTACTAGGACTGAACAAATATCTAAGCAGAGTTCTGGTGGAGGAAGTGTTCGATGCCAGTAGAGTGAGAACATCGTAATAAAGGGCGAATTAAACAGCAGAACATAAGGGTATAGCTAACTGCTCTTTCTCATTTTATTGAAACTCAAACTGGACGGATGCTGTCTTTCCTCACTTCTAAGCAGAAAATATGCTCCTGGCCATGGTATCTCACAGTGCGGGGTGGGTACATAAAAATAGAAAGACCGGCTGACTTTTACTGCACTGTTACAGTTAATCATCTCCCCACTTCATGTTAGCAGCTCATACTGACAGAACAGAGAGAGAACTTCAACAATAAGGCAATCCAACATTCATTTGAATACCTAGCATAAGTTTTTATATATATATAATATATAAAAATGTAGCATAAGTTTATATATATATAAAAATGTAACATAGGTTTATATATATATATATGTAAAAGAAAAGTGTAAGTGTGATGCTAAGCCTAGGAAATGAAATTAAGGACTGCAGGCCTACAGGCAACACAGTGTAACAGTAACCTCCAACTTCTTACCTTTGGAACTCCGAGCAAAGGTGCCTAGACCTTATCCAGTGTTTTTTCCAGAGAGGAAGATGGCGAGTTGCTTGGTGCTAATGTATTTGGAATTGAACATGCTGTGCAGCAGTAAAAATGAGAGTCTAAAAATAGGTAACTTATTGCACCTGAGGGATCTTGCTCTCTGCAGTTATTAATTTCTCTACAAATTAAAAAAAAAAAAAAAAAAGGACAAATCCTACTACCCACCTTTGATCATTCAGACTCAGAGCTCTCTTACCTAGCACTATATGGCAGGCTAAGGCTCATATTATCAAGAGGCCGTTCCTGATGATAGAGATATGTTAATTGTATTGGTAGCTTCCCATAATCTTTTTCTGGAAACCTCAGACCACAGATGCTGAAGTTTCAACATTTCAACTAAAAAAAACCCCAAAACCCTCCCTCAGATTGTGAATGCATAAGATACTTTCCTTTTTTCAAAAGTGTTTCTGCAACTGTTTGCTTCTATAATTAATATAGCAGGTAGGTAATTATTCATACACCAGGAAAGTGGTTGTTTTTTTGAAAATGATGAAGTCAGAATTTTTGGTAAGTTTTAACTTGGAGAGAGAGAAAGCTATCAGAGTAATATCTTGTATGTGACCAGCAATTCTCTCTCACGTATTCTGTATCTGGGGCTGTCAGGCTGTTGTTATGAAAAAAGGCAATTTCACATTCAGCAGATTGTTTTTGCTATGAAAACCGGAAATTTGAAGTGAAGGACCACTTGGAATTTTTCTTCATTTATTTTACACTTTCAGGTGGATCTCACAGTTTGGCACATATGGTGCTTCACAGGTATTTATTTCATAACAAGTGCTTTGCTGTTATACTTCTGGACACAACTTACACTTCTCTGGCTGTTGGATTACTAGGCAACTTGAGTTTTCCAACCTGCTTTATAGTTAAAATAAATATACTCAAATTTAAACTACATATGGCAAGTATTGTTTCTACCCTCATTCTTGCAGCTAAAAATTCCATATCGAGATGATCTGTGTTCCACTCACTTTAATTTTTTTCCTTTTTAACATAGTAGAAAAAGTTATTTATTAAGAGCTGTATCTATAGCAGAAGTCTAAGTTCTTTCCAGGTAAGTTATTAGTATCCCTTTTCTTCCTAAAATACTTTTTTTCCATATGGAATAAAGGGTGGGATGGGCAGTTCAAGCTTTTAGATGATTGCCTAATAGTAAAGAAGAGGCTGAAAAAAGAAAAACCACATAGATGCCTTCTATGCTGTTGAACTATGGTTTGTAGCAGGGACGTACTCTGCAAATGCATATGCAAGTAGCTGCTATTATTACCCTAATGGTGGCTACTGTGGTTCTTCCCGTACTGGTTTTTGTATTTTTCCAGCTGAAGGAAAAAAGTCTTTTAATGTTATTATATATTTTCCTCAACTGTTGCATTTTGACTCAGACCGTACGAAGCACTTCTATAAAAGAAGTCTACCGGGAGATAACTACACTAGTTTTCAGTGATGAGGTTTATCTGTATTTTAACAGTTAAACCCACTATGTTAATAAAACCAAACTTCTGAATAATAATCCTGCTCAGTTTCAGTATTTTCCCCATTCTTCATATTTTAGAGGAACACAAGTAGATAGGAATTATAAATTACAGTTCCATCTTTAATAAAGTAGATGACCTAATTGCCAGCTTATAAATGTATCTGGCAGTTTTCTACATGCTAATTGCATTGCAAGAACAGGACTTAGGTACAAGTAGCTACTGCAGTTGTTTCTCCCCAAATTTTCATTTATTTCCTGAAAAAAACTTAACTCCTCATGCCTGAAAGCATCTCAAGTGTCCTTGCAATTTAAATAATTCTACCTAGCTTTGTTGCTGCAGAGCAGGAAGGGCACTAATGTGTGCCCTCAAATACAGCGTGTGCGTACTCGGCCAAGACCCACTTTCCCAGGCTAGCGGCCTCCGTTCCACTCCCCCTGCCTGCTGCCCAGCTGCAAGACTCAGCAAAAGCCTAAGTGTGAATATTGCTACATAGGATAAAGGGAAAGGTATGGCAGATACTTCTACCCTGTGTCATTCTGGGCCTTGACACAGAGCAACATCTCTTGCTTGTTTTTTTTTTTTTCAATCTTTGCAAGAGCTACTGAAAACAATTTAAGTGTTCTGTTGCTGACTGATTAAAAATAAGCATGTTCAGACAAGCAGCATTAATCTATACAAATCCATGGCTATGTCTCTATAACACTTAATCAGTTTAAGAGTGTTGAATTATAAATGAGATGCCTGATGCAAGACAAGTTGTCTCGGAAACACATCTACTCCAATATGTTGACCTAATTTCAGATTGCCAAGTCAGAAAGCGTGTACATATACTACTGCTGGATCTTTCACCTCACAACTCCCAAGACAAATATACAGGACTATGTGATTACAAAATCCTTACCCCACAAAGTTGTCTGTCTGCAAGATTTCTGCAGTATGATGTATTTAGAGAGAAACCATTAAGAATGAGAACAGAACAATGTTATTTCACTGTCCTAACTGAAATTCAACTATATTAACTATGAAGCAATGTTCTAGATTATGTATTTTTGAAAGGAATTTGTTCTACAAAGTTTAGATGGTATTTCTGTACCAAACATTTAATTCAACAAATGATTGATTACATCAAAAGTGATAGAATTTGAACAGAAAGTAAACAAAAATGCATATTCAAGATAGTTTAATATGTATTTTCTGAATTAGAAATATCACTTTCTTAAATGAATGAGAATTTCTAGTGTAATGATCCGTTACTCCCCTCCCCCATCACTGAATTACATTATTTATACATATAATACAGAGCCAATTGCAGTTGGAAACAACAATATTAAAATAAATGTTTAATAGATACAAAGGATCTTTTCTCCACAACATAGTTTTTCTGGTGTCTGGACACCAATTTTAAAGTAATTCTCTATTAGCATTAAACTATTTAAGTGCAAAACAATTTTGTTTTAAAAATCTATGATTGCAGCATCCATCTTCCTGAATAACATTTTGAAGCCAGAAAGTAATGACTTTCATTTTCCATGAGTGCATTCCAGGCTGTCTTCTAGCCATCTCTGGTTAAAAAAATCAGTGCAAAATAAACAATGGTGAAGTACTAGTTTAACCACTGAACTTACTTGAATTTAAGAAACATACTTTATTTTACACTATACATA
>NW_009613166.1:0-23676 GCF_000690535.1 Cariama cristata | reverse complement strand
GGGAGGGAGGGCAATTTATCCTGCCAACTGTATGCAGCATGTTCCCTTTTGCTGATGTTCCTACAGTACAGTATGTGACATACCAGTGGTAATAAGATCTGGAGCTGAGACAGAAGCAAAGTAGAAACATTCAACTAAAAGCAGTCTATTCTAGGGTTAGCATGAAGCTAGTTTGAAACGAGCTTTGGCATCCTAACACAAAAGGAACAGATAACTTCTTTATGTTCTTCAAATGCATGAATTTCCAATATATTAACAATTTCTGATGCTTTAACATGCACTTTGCAACTTTTTTTTTTTTTTTTAAAAATGAAGAATGGCTGTGTCATAGCCAGTTTTTTCTACTTCAGGTCCTTTTCCAGTGCTTTTCATTAGCAGGTACTTACAGGACAAGAACGGAAAGAACGAAGAAGAAAAGTTCACTTGTAATTAAGTTACGGTAGATCCACACTACCCATTTTGAGGCAGTGTAATTTTCCAGTATTTTTATCCACTCAGAGACTGCAGCATACATAGAAGACAAACCTCTGAAAGGACCACATTCTTCTGAAGGTTTTAACCTGAAAGTGTGAGAAAACAGCCACTTAAAGCTTCACATATCAACCAGTAAGTAAGTTAATATTGTGATTTTGTACATCAAGAAGCTCGTTAGTTTGCTATAGCCCTCTGCTCTCTTTGGACTCTCAGGGAACTTCCATGATCTATGTTTGATTTTTAACTTGAGTCACTCTCTAGCCATTAAAACGCCCACCCCAGACTGCACAGTGAGGGATAAGAGACCCCGCTGCAACAGATTGGTACCAAGCCCTGTAAACACAATCTTGATGTAAATTTAACAAGTCAATCACTGTAGTGAAAGCTACAGCAAATTGAAAATCTGGATTTTCAAAGTTTCACCACAGGTGCTCAAGGGAACCATCATTTCACTTTACCTTCAAGGACGTAAGTCACTACAGACTTTCAGTAACAACAGGATGTGGTGAAGTAAGGCAGCTCATAGCAAGAATTAACATTTTCAGGTAGACTGAAATAGGAAAGTGTTGTTTGCTTTGAAGTTGAACCCATCCAGACAGTCCGAAATTCCCACTTGCCATCTGGAAATATTTGCTTTGAAATATTTCATCCCACCTGGCTTCATGTGTAGCCATCTGTCTTACTAAACATTGAAACCACGTGGCTGAGAATTGCCAAGATAAAAAGGGGCATCCATCCTGCCCTCCTTACTGTGACCAGAGTAACATGCACATAAGCAAAGCAGCTTTAAAATACTGGTAACAACCAAGATGCATTTTTCCAGAGGTCAGAGCCTTTGAAGTTTGTAAGTAATCCAGAAGTTGACATCAATTGAGTTTTTCCAGGTGTTTCTCTACTCCAGACCCAGTACAGCCTGTAACATAAGTAACTCCAGGATAGGACTAGGTCACTGGAACTTTTAAGGAGGAAAAGCCAAATTCGCAGTGACATTTAAGAACCTAAAACTTCAAAGCAACTTTTTGCTCATCCCACTTTCTTATGGGACAAGTTACTGTGTTAACCACATTCTTGCAAAGACATGTCATGAACATCTGAAACCGTCCATTAGCAAATAATATAGCTTTTTCCATAGAAGAATGCAGATTCCTCTGCCTGGTATCAGGTCACACAGCATAACATGGTAGGCTTGAATGCCAGTGATCTTCCATACCTCCAGACAGTGACTCCAATGACAGATAGGACTCCAAGGAAGGAAGGGAAAAACAGCAGGAACATAAATGATGTTGTCATTTGAGCAGTTCTCCAGACTTTGCAAGGGGGTTGGCAATTCATCATCAGACTGACCTTTAAAGAGATGAAGGTACACTGACTCTTGGAATGGTGTTACCTGCCGCTTCAACTTGGTTTAAGTCGATCCCACTGAAATTGCTGGTGGAATTGCTGCAATAGCATCTATCAAAAGTTTCCAAGAACTTCTTTTACATGAATTTGATAGACATACTGCAGTTTTAGAGAACTTCAAGAATATAGTCTCTAAATAGTAAGAGGCAAAATGAGGCTCTGATGGTTTCTTCAGGACTTTGTCAGATAGAGTTTGCTTTTGTAGCATATGCAAACCCACAGTTCAGGGAAGTTCAAATCAATCTTTCTAGCTATAGCTTTGTTCTTCTACATGCAACACTACAAACTGTTCAATGACCCAACAAACTATCATTTAGTCATACTACTGAGACAAAGAGTTCTGAAAAGAAGAAATTTCCACCATGATCTTTAGCTGAGTCATCTTTCTTACACTTAGGTAAGTTGGCAGGGGCGTTGTTGGGGAGAAAGCAGGAAGCCAAAGTCACAGGCACAGGCTGAGTGTCTATATTGACATATGTACTTGTACACCATTAATTCCCCAGCCTTTAATTCTACTACTTTATTCTCTCCCCTCTCCAACTGTGCTCTTAACTCCTCTTATAACCCTTCCACACTTTTCCCCCTCTTAAGTTTCACAGGTTTGTAATTCAAGGGCACGCATCTAAATTGCATTCCTTTAAACCAATCCTCACCCCTCAAAATCCAATCAACCAAACTGCTCCCCTAAATACAAAACCAGCACTTTAACACAATAAGTTCTGCCCAGATTTCAAATGGTCTAAGTTTACAATGAATACATGTAAAGCTTGTTACCTTTTTCACATAAAATACTACAAAAAATGATATCATCTGGATACCAGGCAGCAGAGGTGAGAAGAGGATACCAATCCTACAAGAAAGGATTTATAAGAGGAAAAAAAGTTAAATCTTCACTATTCACCACACAGCCCTCAGTGCACTGAAAGCAGAAAGTATCACACTAACTTCATATACAGTTCATGTTTGGTTATTTGGAAATATTAACATTGAACCTATAACAGTAAGTCAACCTTTAAAAATATGTAACTTCAAACATACATATCTATGTACACATCTGCAAAACTCCCTTACAATTGGAGTAACATACACATTCTTAGAAATAAGGCACCTTTTCCAGGGTTTAATACTGAGACTATTTCAACAGGAACACCATTCCAGTGGGGAAGTAAACAAAACTCTAGCATATTCCTTTTACGGGTTTCTCCCAGAACAGGTGGCCACAGGGTAAACTACTGACTAAAGTTATTGTTATTACCTGCATAATCACAAAGAGAACTGGCAAATCACAATCCTTACAAAGGTACTTAATATGTCACCTTTCTCACATTTATCTTGTTCTTTCCCCCATGATGGGAAGCACTCAGAAATGTCAGAATAAGCAAGTTCCCTGGTATTTCTAACTGCAGATGAAGTTTTGGCTGTGAATGTAACCCTTACCAGGTCAAAGTCTGTGCATAGATCAAATCTAAAATATTTCGTCCGATATCAAATTCCGGCAGCCCCAGGCTCACACAGAATGTAGTTCCAACAATTCTAGGGGAAAAAACAAAGCAAAACAAAGCATCAAATCACAGCACAATAGCATTTGCTAAATGATAAAACCCTTTGTAGAAATCTATCCAAGTGACCTCCTGAATACAAGCATTAATGACAAATTATTTAGGGGTTGCACTAACAACATGCCATGCAAAGCAGCCAGTTTGTTGATTAGATGACACATCAAAAATGAAACAGAATTCGGCAAAAGTAAATTCCCATAACACGCGGCAGGGTTGAAATATGACCTACGGTATTTGTCATGCAACTGAAAAAAAAAAGGGGGGGAAGGGGAAGGGGAAGAAAGGATTTGTAATTATATCAGAAAAGTATGCAATTAAGTTATTTCAACTTAAACAGTTGAAACGGCAAGTTGCCTCAGTACAAAACTGTAACAGCTTTTCAGCTCCTGAGTCCTGAGAATTTTCAGCCTCAATCAAAAAAATGAATCTTGTAGACTGATACACTCTTAATATATCCCGAAATAAATCCTACTTCAAACTAACCAAGGTTGCAAGTAGCTGAGTGAGACATAGGTAAGCAAGTACTCAGAGGATTCCCGCTGAGGACCAACAATCCCTTTTTATCACCTCAATTTTCATGAGCTGGGGAGATTCACTTTCTGCTTGTTGTAGCAAGAACAATAAAGATTTTGGTAACTATCCCATCTTGCCTCAAATACAGGTCTTCATACCACCTTATCAGCTGCATCATCAACAATGTTTCAGGGCTGGGTTTTCAGGGTGTTATTCTGAATACATACAAATAAATATGAGCAATTGTACTTTAATCTTTCCCAGCTGTAAGTCTGGTGCTTTTGCACAGCTTAGTGAAGGACGTTCATCACAGCTGACGCTGCAGTTTTGGTACTGTGACCTTTTGCTGGAAGGCGTTTTCCTATCTGAACAGAATGAGAACAGAAGAAGATTAAAGTACACTGGCAAGAGCTGTGGTGGGAAAGTCTTCAAGGGCTTCTCAATGTTGTTTTGTGTTAATTTAACATAAATTTAACAAAGTCCTACCTTGTCAACCAGTCTTGTTCACATCATGTGCAAAGGGCAAACAATGGATCTCCTACACAAGTAAGGCCAGGAACCCTAAATGCTCTGTAGAGCTGGCAAGCACTTAAATACTCTATTGCCTTAAGTCATAAATAATGTTTGGCAATAGGAAGGTACACACAGCAGATGTCAGAAGTAAATGACTTCTTGCTTACATGCTTAGCTGTATTCACGTTCAGTTAAAAATAGTTTCTCACCATGCTGCAGAACTCTACACTTGAGAGTCATATCACATCCTTAATAAGAGTGATTAAAATAAGATTTTAAACTTGTGTGCACCCTGTAAAGTGACATAACTAAGAGGAAAAAAAATTACAGGGGGACATACTAAGGAAAGCCAGCAGTGTGCCTGTGCATATGCAGAAAAGCAAGGTTTTCTGCTTGAGACACTTGGTCCTTTGTCACCCCATTCAGGAGATCCATAGGAGTACAGCATGGCTTCCTCCCTGCCTGTGTTTCCATTTCCAAAAGAAAAAAGGACACATTGGGACAGCAGAAGGGTACACATTCTGACTGCCTCCTAAGAAGGAGCTGCAATATACACAAGGCATGTACCCAGAGTCTATGCCTGGTACAGACAACCAAGAAAGCTTCAGTGGTGCCACAGCCATGCTTCTGTTGAACTTCTTTCCTCACATCAGAAAAAAGACCATGTCTTTAGTGCCTTTGGTTAACAAATAAAAACAAGATTAGAAAAGCAGCACTCACCTTCGTAAAAACTCTCCAAAGAACGAGCCAAGCAAACAAAATATGAAGTCAACTAGAACAAGACGATAGATATCTTGGCCAACCAGAGTTTCCCAGCACTTTAAGAAGCAGAAGAAAATAAAAATAAAAATGCATATCTAGAAGTGAAAAATCATGCGATTCTAACATTGTTCCCAAATGCTTGCGCATCTGAAACTCGTGCTACAGAGCAAATATTTGCTAACAGCCTCACTAATCAGTCAACCTCTCATTGAACAGTGCTGCAAACCAGCTGAGACCTGAGTTGAGGGATTCATTTTTTCCTACAGTTCGTTTCTCTAAAGATGCTAATAAAAAACCATGTTGGGGTGGCAAGTTCAGCTTTCCAAGACACTACTTCTCTTTGCTGGAGCAAGCCTCTTATCAAAGTGGTTCCTAACCTGGCATTATAAGTCAAAGATTTGTATTTTTGAAGCTTTACCTGTGACTCTGATGTAGCCACAATGTTAAGCCAGTAGTAGCACAATATTCCAACAATTGATATTTTCAGGATGGTATTTCTAAAAAGAAAAAAGTAACAGTAACTGCACTGACAGCAGGTTCATAAGCTCACTGGAGCAAATGATGGCAGGATGACTGCTGGTTACACTTTATTACCTCCTCTTATAACAACAATAGCACTGCAGAGTGCCAGGACTAACAGGAGCTCTCCTCGGAGCTTAGGTGCAGCACTGTTCTATTGTCCTGGCAGAGGGGAGCTGGGCATGACGACCTTGGCACAAGGCTCTGCTAAACAGGTGGCTGGTTGGGTGTGTGGTCTCCACAGGCGAGGAAGATCTGAGGGGCACCAGGGGTTATGTAGTGTTAATTCCGGGCATTTGTACCTAAGTAAGACCTCCTCACTTTTCTCTCCATTTCCCTTCCTCTCCCTGGGAGGCCAACAGCCCAGGGGCCATCTAGGGAAGCTACAAACAAAACCAAGCCCAATGTCACAGCGTGACTAACAGAGGGAATCCATACCCCATCCTTACGCAGAGATGTAACACTCCAGAAGGCTCACAGAAGACAAACAAAACATGGAGGGAACAGTGTACAGAAGCCTTTGGAGAAGATTAATTCTCCTCCATAGCTCCCTACTGCCCACCACACCACCTAGATACAGCTTGTTGTCAAAAAGAAGTCAGACAACCTCAGGCAAAAAGCACTAAGAGGTGGTAGCAACAAATACCTGGCAATAGTGACGTATATCTGATGTCCAGGAGTCTGAAATCTCTCCAGGTGTCCAAGCCACGAGTAGAAGAATGGGATGAATGCATTGAGGAAAGATACGACAACAGGTAGCACCAACATAGCAGCTTGGCTCTCTAGGTCATTTTTACTCCCTTTCACAAACAGCTTAGAGAGGAAAACCAAAACAAAACAAAAATGAAACAACCCCAACTTAGAGCCTTAACCAAAATGCTGCCTCAAGTTGTATCCACAGAGAAGACACTTGGCACACTTCCCTGTATGTTCTCAGGTTAGAGACTATCATGTTTTATGGGCCCATGTCCAGCAGCACAGTGACTCTCTCCCCTTCCCCCGCATTACATGGGACCAAGGGTGGGAGCCCCAGCTTAAATGCAGCTCCTAGGCAAAGGAGAGGCAGGCCTTGCTGAGGCTGCTTCTGGCTGTTTCTTTCAAGGTCACCAGCTGCACTATCCCTGAGCTAGCCATGAGTCCAGGCAAGCAGCTGCTGGGGTGAGGGGGGGATTTGCTTAGACCCCTCAGGTCCTATGCTCTTGCCATCATCCCCAGTGGCACAAGCCTTTGCAAACCAGCTTTTCAGGTACAGCAGAATTTGTGCTTGCACTGGCAGAAACAAAAGCTGTGCTTCCCTATGGTGCTAGTAGCGACCAGACCACTGCTTGCACTCAGTATAAGCTACCCATGCAGGAAAAATGCATCTCCAAAAACAGACTGCAAAATCTGTCCTTACCTTTAGGTTATTAACAGAGAGTAAGTAAACACCAGCACAAGCAGCTACTGCTGTTCCCACGGAAGCAATCCAAGAAACAAGATGAATAACAATACGAACAACTCTCTCTGTTATAGAAAAATTTAGAACTTCTCGGTTTACTTCAGTGAAGTCTTCCTGCAAGGAAACAATTCCTAATGAAGAATTCCTTAGTCAACCACACAAAGCAAAACTTGTTTCAAGTAACTACTTAAGAGACTGAATGAAAGATTATTTCTGTAGAATATGGGCAGACTAATATCCTGGGAACATCTACTGGACAACTTTGTGTTCCTATCCTAAAAGTCTTTCCTCTTGGCAGTTACACCGTATGTCAGGTAACATTAGAAGCCTGCCTTTTGTTTATAGAAGAGTTAAATAGGAGGAAGGAAAACCAGAAGAAATATTCTGTTTGGCAAATATTTAATAGTCACAAAGAGTGATTCAGTAGAACAGAAGCATACAAATATTTATATGTAGCTTAAAGAGGACAGAAAACAAGTAGCTAAGCCAACACCAGGAGTTCAAACCAAATGAAACTTAACAGTCAGGAAGACTTAAGTCTATTATGCTAGCAGAGTGACTCATGCATGCTAGTTTTGCACCCTTTTACCTTTTTGTACCTCCCGTGTTTTGTACCTTTATTTGTGTGCTGAGATTCTTTTGTTTCAGCTTCACGGCTTTTTCATTAGTTATACTGAAGTCCCAAGCGCAGAGAAGTTTGCTAGCATTTCCAGGGTATGCCTGAGGGTTAACGAAGTTCCTGCAGAAGGATTTTGCCATGCTGCAATGAGAATTAAATTTGTGAGATGTGTAATGGGGAAATATATCAAGTCTGTAAGCAGAGTAAGAAGGAAGATTTGTCAGTTTTTCTATCCCGTCCCAAGGCTACTGAACCTACGTCGGAACACATCACATAAGACAACATGAAAAATAAACTTCAATGTAAGAAGTAACTCTCACATTTCCTTCTCCTGGTTGTTGCTGAAATCTTTACCCCTGGAAGGCCACATCAAGACCAGAAAAATATTAGGAGCAACAGCTTACAGAAGGGGGATTCACGATATTCATTGGTTTGAAATGGGATTCTCTGCACGTCCCTTCCTATTTTGCAGTTATTCATTTGTCTAATAAAGGTTTGATTCCTGGAGACTGTGTTTTGAGCAGAAACTTCTACTCTAGAAGTACTCTAGACCTGGAAATAAGGGCTTACAGAAACATATTCAGGTAGTTATTACTGCCAACCATTGACAGAGTGGGGTTTTTTGCCCCCTTAATATAAGTGAAATAAGAATATGTAGTTAGTTTACCTGAACAACAAGATAAGAAAACAGATGACAAAATGTATTCCAACAGTGAAAATATAGGCCAGCTGCACATTGTAAGATGGACCATTCTCTATTTTACTGATTGTAGCATTGGTGTAAAAGCCATAGTAGAGTACTGTTTCTTGAAAATAACCCTGGAAAGATATGGACATCAATCAGAATTTTTGCTATCACCTGCATATGGTGGGAAATATCATCTGAAGCCCAGTTAATGGAAGTAGGAGCTGTCCCATTTCCTACTGTGGAATCACAGGTGTGATTAGATTTCTAAATATCAGGCCCTTTGTTTTCCTTCTATCAGCTACAATTTTCATAGTTTTGAGCTTCCAGAGATACATAAATGACTTGCATACTTCTTAAGATTCATGTGGGATGGTCATGAGCATTCAACACCTTTGCAGGATTTGGTCTTTTCTGAAAATTCCTGAAGAGCCAAAGGCTTAATTCCTTCTTTCTTAGGAGCAAGGTTCTGTACTGAGAAATTGTATCAACTATGACGGAACCAGCAAGGAAGCACGTGACATTCAACACTAGACTTACTTCATTATAGTTGAACTCCTGCAATGGTGACTGTACTTTGCAAAGTTAAATAACATTACTACAAAACACAGCACTTTAGAAGGAATTTTAGAAGGAAAAGCCTGACACCTTTCCTCTTTAAAAAAAACTCTTCTCAACTAAGCATTAGTAACAGCAGAGTCTTGTTTATTAACTAGAGAAATCCTTTAACAACAATAAAATTGACACACCTTTTACAGCAGAGGGGAAAAAAAAAAGAGTAAGTTTTCTTCTCAGATCACCTAGTTGATTAATACTAGTTAAAGCAGTGCAAAAATCTTCCTTTAAAAAAATCCTGGGACTTTATTCTCTGAATGTAAAGATTTCTACACAATGAAAAGATCCTCCCATTTTCACGCCCCACTGAGTTCAGCGGGTTGCCACAGAAAGATCTGTGTAGTCTTCGGAAGAATAAAGCTTTGGAAATAAAAAAAATTAAGAGGATCACATATGGAAATCTGCAGTGTATTTTCAGAGGAAAACTAGCATGGGAAAAATGTTCTGCTGAAAACTATTGTAGCTATCTTTGGAAGGTCTGGCTTCCTTTGTGTCTCTTCCACTGCTTTCTGAAAGAGTGATGAAAGTCTCGAAATACTGACTAACACAGCAATCATTTGCAGTGAGCAAAATGCATCAGAATGAGTTCCATTCATCTCACTCTGAGTCAATGTTTGTTGCAGGTTCTTTTTCAAATATGCACTAAATATTGTTTCTAGTCACGTGAAATTCTAACTCCACCTCTTAATAAGAAATACTAACTTCTTTATTCTACCATGAGTTTTTAAAGCAGATCCGTTGCACACAGTACTAATACAGGTCAGCAATGTGCAATCGCAGCTCAGAAGGCCAACCGCATCCTGGGCTGCATCAAGAGAAGTGGGGCCAGCAGGTCGAGGGAGGTAATTCTGCCCCTCTGCTCAGCTCTGGTGAGACCCCACCTGGAGTAGTGCATCCAGCTCTGGAGCCCTCAGCACAGGAAAGACATGGACCTGTTGGAGAAGGTCCAGAGGAGGGCAACGAAAGTGATCCAAGGGCTGGAGCACCTCTCCTATGAAGACAGGCTGAGAGAGTTGGGGTTGTTCAGCCTGGACAAGAGGAGGCTTCGAGGTGACCTCATTACGGCCTTCCAATACCTGAAGGGGGCCTATATGAGAGATGGGGACAGACTTTTTAGCAGGGTCTGCTGTGACAGAACAAGGGGTAATGGTTTTAAACTAAAAGAGGGCAGACTTAGACTTAACATAAGGAAAAAAATTTTTTTTTTACAATGAGGGTGGTGAAGCACTGGAACAGGTTGCCCAGAGAGGTGGTGGAAGCCCCATCCCTGGAGGCATTCAAGGTCAGGCTGGATGGGGCTCTGAGCAACCTTATCTAGTTGGAGATGTCCCTGCTCACTGCAGGGGGGTTGGACTAGATGACCTCTAGGGGTCCCTTCCAGCCCAAATGATTCTATGATTCTATGATCTGTTGTTACATACTTACAGCTCCAGTAAACAGCTCCAGACCCGTGAACGAAAGGTTATTTGGTTCTGCTGCAAAAAACTGAGGGATTGTGATGAAACTGAAGTTTATGAGGAATGAGAAGATGTTGAAAGTTAGCAGCCACTTCAAGAAAATAAAATAAGAAAGAACACTTGTTCCAAACTCAGCACCAATGATCTTCAGAGTCTTGTGCCATAACTGCAGTAGGAGAAAATATTCTGACAAGCTATTTCCAAATTGCCGAAATGACTGAAGTGCAAAAGAGGAGAGAGAGATGAATTTCAGCAAGCAGTTTTAAACAGGACTCAAAATCACATAATAAAGCCTCACATTTTTTACAGTTCCATTTTGGTGATAAGAACAGATTTCCCCCACTACATGCACCATAAGATGCTTAACTGGTGTTCCTAAGTGCTACCATAACGTGAGACATTATTAATGAACCCTGCAGCAATTAATTGGTTCTTTGGTAAGTAACATAAACCAAGATATCAGGCACCACTGGAGCCAGTGATAACATTGCAGCTAAAGTGGTTGACTATTGTGACTGACAGAAGTTGCCGACACTTACCACTACTGATCCCTGCAGACACTGTGTACAGCAGGAAAGTTGAGTACTGTGGTGCCTTGATTTTTTGGTTATTTCTCTAAGAACTTTATTCCTGTGGAAGAGCAGGGCAGGAGGTGACAAGCATTACAGTATGGGTTGTAATTAAAACAAAAAGCCAAAGAAGCTGCTGCAAATACAGTTTCACACGTGCATATGAACAGAGTTAATAAAACATGGAGATGTTCTGCTGGTTCTTTTTCTATTAGCATGGACAAGAGCCATGGTATCAGGTACGACAGTATGTTCTAATCCCTCCACTAACTCGCTCTGGGAACAAAACGTAAATATACTCTGTGAGGAGACAAAAGGGGAGAAGAGACCACATGGTCTCAACCATATTTTCAATGGCCAACATCCAAGCTTCCTTCGAAAAGAAATTGCAAGTCATCACTCATAATCAAGTCTCAAGGCCTTGATATTCTGTTTTTTTATTATCATGAGATTCTTCTCATCCAGAGAAAGGACAATGAACCATCTTTAAATTATTTTCCCTTGCTAGATGTTAACTTTTAAAAATTACACTAAAAAGTATTTTCAATTCTTCCAAAGTGACAAACCAAACAGATGGTTCGACAAACCAAACAAACATCCATACTTGACAGTTAGCCGTTGAAAGTATAGCGTTTGTAAAACTAAACAGATAAACTTCTATTTTTACCTGATCTCTCTCTTTTTTGTCATGGTCTCTGGCATCTTCTGGATTGCTTTAATCCTTTCACTGGTGGACATACTTGCAAGATTTCCAATTAACTTTTCCTCTGCATAAAATCCATGAAAAATCCAAATTTTGGGATAATAATACAGTAATTCTTATACAAAATCTGAAATGGATATAACAGCATTCCCCATTTTCACTGCTACCAAGGTGCAGCAAGTTCTGAGGCTTAATAATACTCCCCAGAATATCCTCAACTCCATCAGTACTCTAATACAGAAATAAGTAGTACAATTCTGGTCTATTGCTTGATCACTGTTTGATAGTTACATTTCTATGATGCCACATATTGACTTGAAAGCTAAACTTCTCTTTTATTTATTCCATAATTTTAGTTGATGTTAGTGCCCAAACTTAGCAGTACCTATGAAACAGACAGAACTGTGTTAGTTGACAATCAGGCTGGTTTTGTATAGTTGGAATCTGATGCTAATTCCAGTGGCTGAAAGCAATCCATTAGCTGGTCAAACAAATTCTAATAAAGAATTTAGCTTTTCTTTCTACAATTTAACACATATTCACACTGCACTGTGCTTCATTTATTGTGGGATTTTAGTGTGCTAGTAGACTATAAAAGATTAATCACTAGCGTTAACACAAAACCAAGTTGTTCCCATAACCACAGAAAGACTGCATGCAATTCTGGTGATAAACCAAGAACAGCATTGACCACATCATCCTTGTGCAAGATGCTACTTAATATTGAATCACTATCTAAACTCCTACCTTCTTTGCACACTGGATCTGTTTCAAACAGGCTGGAAGAAGTCATGCAGATTTCCTCAGGTGGTCTTCTGCTGTGTCTTCGAATAAAGCTATCTAAATAACATGCACGGTTTAGTGAGCCCAGATACTCCTGACAAATTGACTTAAGAAATTCAAATTTCACTTGCACAGAAAAAAGTTAAAATTATACCCTTCAATCTCACTACCTACATGCAAACATATACTCCCTCACTCACTTCTTTCCTGGTCACGCTTGATGACCGTATGCAGTTTTTCAGATGCATGCTGAAAAAGAGGTACTGAGCCAAGTCTTCAGCTGTCATGGAAAACTGTGTCATCTAATCCACTCATAAATGCGCACATTGATTATTCAAGACTTTCTTCCTAGAAGACAGGTCCTTTCTATAAATATCCTTCCACTGACTTTGAGGGATTGTTTGAGAATCACACTCAATCATACTGAATAAGTTAAACGTATCAGACTCCCATTTGCCTGGGGTCAAAATGCAACTGTTCTCTCAACCTTCTTTCACCCAATTATTCAAACATGAGTGACTATATTCCTTAAATGCATCTGCCTTCCAGCTATGAAATGGATGAGTTCAGTCACAGCTTTCCTTGCCTCACCTTCCCAGTAAGCTAATGGCCAGTCTGTGCAATGTTACATCCCCCTTTTAAGCTTGACCCTCCGGTGTGGAAGTCCCCAACTAACTAATGTGCCTGTTAGTTAATGCACACAGTGCAGATTCCTTCACCATATTTACTATTTAGATCTCACGGTTCCCTGATGTTAGTGTCATTTTCACTTTAAGCCAACTTCCTTCGTAGAAATTCAAAAGAACCAGAAAAAGAAAAACATCTGTGCCACCTTGCGGAGGTACTTCTTGAACTTTCAGCACCCAGACATTCATCCAGACATTCCTCCTCTAGTTGACTGTGTTGCAAACGCACTCTCTCCTTCCTATCAGGTATTAAAAGCCATGCATGATAGTTAATGTTTGGAAATGTCCTACTTCTACAGTCACTCATGGAGTGAGGCATTTCCAGGTACCAATAAAATCACTGCTCTCTAATACGAATATGGGATTTTGCCAAATCAGATCTTAATTTTGAGACCATGTTCTTAAAGATGAAAAAAAAACCAAAAAACCCAAACCAAACCAACCCAACCCAACACCAAGATTCCCTCACTTTGTGGCCACAGAGAGACGGTTCCTTCAATGTATCTAGGTAATAATTCCAGAAAAGAACTCTTCACTGTATTCCAGAAGCAGCAGACAGGAACTGAATCGATTCTAACAGAAACATTACATGATATGGGAAGAACAGTTCCTACCCAGAAGATGAAATATAAACTACTATGATAACCTACAATAGAACCCAGATTATACTATTCCAGACCCCCTGTATTTTAATGAATATAAATCTCTGATTACTATTACAGTCTAGAATTCACACAGAGACAACATAGTGAAAAATTCACTAAAGACAGTCTCAAAAATGCATCCTATCCTCCCATTATTTCCTCCTACAATGAGTCTCTTCAGATAACTGTATAAGTTTGTTTTATGTGGACCCATTTATGGGGAGTTTGGGTTAAAATGGGTAGGCATTAAATCTTTCATTGCTCAAAAAACAAAGATTGTCACCTTCAGAAAGGCATTGAAAAATTCAGCTAGAACAATGTAGGATAGTACAAGACAATTTACGTTTTATGATTCCTTTTATTATATGAAGATCTTCATAAGAAGGCTTTTAAATATTTATTATTTTATGGAAGGCAAGCCTGACATGCAATATTCTGATACACCACAATCCTTATGTCTTACCTTCCGATATATCGGAAATTCTGCGGGTATAGGGGCGATCCAACAGATGGAAGGTAGAAAGTGGGCTGTATGCCAGTTCTGGCTCAGGCTCAAAGGAAAGATTATCTGTTGAAGGGAATCAGAATTATACAGAAAGTTGTATACGGCTATGGATTATTTACACACACAGAATATCAGCCCTATTGACCAAATACAGCTCTATTGCAAACACAGCAATATATCCCATTAACAAAACTCCTATATCTCACTCCAGTGTACATGCTACTACTCAACGACTTTTGCAGTCCATACAAGTCAGTATTTACCGATCTGTTAATACAACAGACAGCCCATGGATCTGTTAACATAACACCTGAACTACTTGTGGGAAAAAAAGCAAAAAAAACTCCACTGCCACCATGTACAAATATATACAGAGTTGAGCTTTCCAGAGCTGCAGGACTCTCTCAGGATAGAGTAAGCCATTATTTGTTCCAGTGTTTCTGTAAGCCATTCATATGAGAAATTACATACCCATGGTATTTCCATATGGACTTCTGCTTAGGACATTAACTCTTGGTAAAACTTCGCTGTATTCAGAGCCAGGTCTCATGGAAGCCATTGCTCTGGCCAGAGGGTAATTCTGTCCTCTTCCGCTGTGTTCTCCGTAGGAACCATGCAGTGAAGAATCATAAGGGGTTTGGTGAGAGAACAGATTCTTTTGTGAACTCCTCCTGTGTGAGCAACAAAAAGGGAAACCCTGAGGGCCACAAAAACTCTCAATAGATATCCTTAATAAATTGTTACCTATTATCATCAAATTTGAGTACATTCTAAAACAAACTCCGATACTGAGAGGTATTTTGTATTCAGAACTCCAACATCATAATTCTGACTTGGCCATCAACTGAATTAGAAAGACTAAAACTTTTATCCACCTGAAGTTAGCTTGGACTCTACCTAAATGGGAATAACTGCCTGCAAAATGAGGACATCCAAGGTTATAGCACATTGTGAAAATTATTTGAACTAAAAAATTATGCCATTATGCCATAAACCCAAAAATACATTTAACTGACAAATTCACCTAACATGTAAAAAGCAAGCATGCCATTTCTCTTGAATCCTGCCTTTCTGATAAAAGCTTAAAAAAATTTGTGTCTGAGAATGCAAGCATAAATGACAGATTAAAAGAATTCCACGAATTAGAACTCTGGAGAAAAAGTTTCTCCTGCATAGAAGCAGATAAATTAATTTCTTATGGCACAGTCTTTTTTGCAACAGCAAAATTGAACAAACTCACCTTTTATCAATTTCCAGTGTTTCTGAAAAGTGGTAGTCTGGATTTTCAAAGGCTTCATTGTAATGATAAGACATGATAAGTCCTTGGTTTGAGGTGTGAAATCTTCCTTATTTTTGTCTCTACTGCTTCATTAATATGTTCAAGAGAAGACTGATTACAGACCTAATTACAAAACAGATGCATGTACATTTAAAATGGAAAGAAAGGAACTTCATTTTAGCATCTTAGAAGATTTTGCCACCCTGCTAACAAATAACATGAAACAATATAAATCGGAAATGGTTCTAACTTAGTGTTATTTACCACTGAGAAATTAGGGTCCACCAGAAGTTGCAGGTAAAGTGGCAACTAACATTTCTCTATAGTAAACTCTCTACAACAGTGAAGACAGGTTTTAGAAGCATGACAAAACATTAAGAAGAAAACTTTCTCTCTTTCCTCCTCATACAGGAAAAGACAAATACACAAATTTTCTCTGAGTACTACTTTTGCAAAACCAAAGATCAGGTGAAGTCTGCCCACTTCCTTACCAGCAGTGACACCTCTAAGCCTTAACTGTGAGCAAGGGACCCACTGAACCACTGCTATGTACAGAGCTGACAGTATTTAGAGACCCATTCTTAATGAGGGCTTCTCTAATGACTTAATGTCTCGATCCTGTAAATAGGTTTGGGTTTAGCTTGCTTTCTCACAGGGTGCTGCATTTTAGTCTTAAGCAAACCAGACTTGGTCAGAGTTTAATGAATGGAAGTCCAGGTAAGTCAGTGAAAAGGGAACCTTATATTAGAAAATCAGAATCCAAATTAAATAGGCAGTTCTTGCAATTAATCAAAAGTCATACTTAAAAGTAAAAAGGAAGCAATTTCTAGCATTCTTCTTAAAAGCACTGCGCCAAGTTTGACCAGCTGGCAAGCTATTCAACAACAGGGAAGGAAAAAAAAAAAATTATAAAGGACGCATCTGGCAAAACCCATAAGACCCTGCTTTTCTCTCAGCTCCACTCCTAGAAAAGCAGAGCTGAATCTCATTTAACAGGACAGTCTCAACCAACTTTTCTGTCTGTAGAGTTTTTTATTTGTGATTTCTATTGCAGTAGAGGAAGTATCCCAGGAAAATATCTTCAAAATAGATAATTGTACAGTGTCTAGTTTCTGAAGGCTTGTCAAAATCTTCTTGTTTTGCCAAAAGAAGCTCTTAAATTACTATTGTGTCATTTACACACCTAAAGATCTTGGAAGACAGACTAAAAGTTTGCCATGTGACATACAGTTGTAAAACACGGCCCAGGTTTTGCACATTGATTTGCAAAGAGATTTGCATATAAACACAAGTGGTTGATTAAATTCAAAGTCCTACCTTTTAATGAGAACATGTCTACACTTTCATGATAGCATGAAGTAGCATGCTAGGAGGCCCATGTCTTCAGCCAACATTCAGTAAAAAAGCATACGAGGCAATTTGAATATACAGTGCATCACCCATCCGTTCCGTAAATAGTGGAATGTGATTACTGCCAACAAGAAACTATAAACATAGCCTCTCCTAGGCGAAACTTGTGTTTTTTTCAGGCAACAATTTCACACCTACAGAGCCAGAGTGAGATTCTCATGTGTTCAGAAAAGTAATTAGCAGAGCCTCCTCCCATTATCTCCAAAGAAAAATCAATAAACACCCCAGGAATCTAAGGCTCTTACATAAAAGTCATGGGAAGTTTAAATCTCCCGAGAGGTAGGTTTTCTTTGACAGGAACCACTTAGCTCTTGATGATCTTTTGAGAACTAGCTTAAAATATATCTGAAATTTTACACAAACTCTTCAGTAATAGTACATTCTGTCCTTATACTCCATTAAAAAGCACAGAAACAATTCTTGAAAAAGATAATCATGGTCTTCTGCAAAGAGTTGCTTGAAAAACTAGATTTCCCCCTATAAGAGTGTTTTACATTTTAACCTGTAATGAAAAGCTAAAGAGGAAAAGATTACTTTCTCAGAGGAAGAAAATTATCAGACAATTCCCTTTGAAGAGTGTGCAAAATTACATTTTTCTCTTTTTTGACTGGTTTCCCAGGAACCCAACTCACTTGGACTCAGCCATCCAGAAAGCTGGGAAGCCTGCCAGCAAGGCAGCTGGAAAGCTGAGCACTGATCTAAACAGCTCAACAACTTGCCTGGTCTTCATTCAAACCGTAGAGAGATCAGATATTTTGAAGGAAATGCACGGGTTGTGTAGAATCAGCATTGCCCAAAAGCAAGTTGGTAGGAAGCATCAATCAGTTCTATCAACCAACTTGCTAAAGTGCAATCGACCAGAAGAAACAGATCAGCCTGACTAGAGGAGAGAAAAAAAAACACCAAACAAAAAACCCAAAACATCTTGATCCCTTCTTTCTCTTACTCATTTTAAAGACCTCTAGGCATACCCATGAAGGCTTGCTAAGACACTCAAATAAGCCCAAGACAGACTGTCTATCAGTTCCATCATTATGCACTTTATTTGTTTTGAGTCTTAAGATGCACTTTATGTCAGGATTTCTATGAAAATCCACAGGGACATTTACAGTCTAACGCTGAACCCAGCATCTGAAGTCACTCTGTTTTTTTCCACTGCCAAAGTTTTGAAGATTTTAAATAAATTCCCCATGTATGCTAAGGCAAATTCAAATCTTTGCATCTCTTTCCTGAAAAAGAGAGAGACTTTCCTCTTGCTACCTGAGAGCATTAGATTCCAAACCTTGAGGCATTTGGAGTGAGCAAGAACGTGAACATGGAAAACCTGTATGTTTCTTGACTGAGGCTGTAGTCACTTGAAGATTACTATGCTACCTTGTACATAAATGCTGTAGGGTGGGATGGACGTGTGTATGAGCATACATGCTTGGGGTGTACAGGTGGCACGTCAATCCACCCACTTCCTCCATCCCAAGCCCAAAGATCGTGAGAAACTCTTCTTATCAAATCAGATGCCTACCCTATAGGTTTGGTTTGGGATTTGATGGACCAGAAGTTTATAAACTTCTGACTAGTCATGGTTCATTGGAAAGAACCCGAAGCAGGTAATGGTCAAGCTAAACCATCTCTTTTCTTCTGTTTGACCTATGATGGGATGCAGTAAATCATAGCTTCAGGAAAAGCTATGACATTTAGATTCAGCTTTCCCTTTAAAAATCTATTTTCCAGAAGGAAAAAAAAAAAGAAAAGCTGGAGAACAGAGGTCATTTGTGAAAGAAAGATGCATGAGCTTGACAAATCTTCCCTTTGCAGAGTGGTGTCCATTTGTTGGACAACATTTTGGATTTTGGCAAGCAACTAGACAAATCTTGTGTTCCTCCTCTGAAGAACGGAAGGGTTTAAGATCAGTGTGTTTAATAATCATCAATATGTAAGTAAGTTACAGGATAGGTGGAGAGTGAGTGCTTTCTGCTTAAATCATTCGACACACACTGTAATGATATAGAACAGGAAACTCCAAGCAGTGCAGACTCACGCTTCTGGATCATTTCCCAGATAAACAACTGCCTTCACATCATAGACCAACAGTCTTGACAAAAATATTCCAAGTCAGCTTCATCCATTCCTGTACAGGTAATTCTCTGCTATATACTCTAAATGAGGATTAGTGTCTAAATCAAACAAAACATGAATGTCTTGCTAAAATAGCACTTTGTCCTGCTATCGAGTTTCAGGAAAGCCATTCAGACCTTCAAGTCCTTTACCTGTAATCCCTCAGTAAAAAGGATTACATAAAGTAAATTCTACTTACACAAATCTTGAACAGGAATGGAAACAGTAAGTTCCAGAACTACAACATAGTTGACCTAACAGTGTTGAATGAAGGGAATAGAACTCCGAAGAACTGATTCAGAAGGCTGAGTGCTCTATTTCCACAAAGATCTTTTAGTTTTGTAGGGTACGACTGGACAGGGCTTCCACTGTTACCTAAGTTATTTTTATTCATGAATCCCTGTTCTGTTTAACATGTTCCACACAGCTTCATACTGAAAAAATCAGACTGATTTCTGGAAGCCAAACGTGAGTTTAAGAGACAGACCAGAGTTAAAACTAGATTACATGCTGCGTCAGCAACTAGGTTCCAGTACTGACCGCTGCTCTTCCAGTCTCAATCCCAACAGTTGCAACACTGCTGCAACAAATCAGGAAAGACCCTCAGAAAATCTAAAGCGCCTCAGCATTCATGCTAATCAAACACTACATTCAAGAAAATCTGATCTTTAATTGACCTATTAGCAATGAAACAAGTGTGAATCATACACGGAAGTGAAAGTCCTTTATCTTTTATGCGTATTACCAAAGTACGCAGTTTGCACTGACAAACGCCACGTCTTACGGGCCTTCCATTGTGTTTTTATTGATATCAGCAGGGTCAATTACAGGAGCCAATGTCAACTTTGTTATTTTAGACCGTCAATCAATTTCAGCAATGTAAATTGTGCCTCTGCTACAAAAGACCTTCCTAGTGAAAGATGGCGTGGTAGCACTAATGACTTACCCACTTATTACTGCATAGGCAAAGGACAGACAATCGAATTAGGAAGGGAAAGGAGAAAGCAACAGCATTCCCATTACAGACACAATGCTGCTGTCTCTCCAACAGCTTGTTGGATCTCAAGCTCACAAAGGAAGGTACTTCCTAGTCCTACAGTTCAAGGCTACCTGCCAGAATTCAGATCCCATCCTCCCTGTCCTCCCAGCCCTTCTTGGTGAGAGTAGGGTGCAGAGTAGCCCGGCAGGCTGGCAGAAGCAGGTAGAATAGTTGGTTTGTGTCTGACAAGGGGGAACATCCTACTGCTGGACTCTCTCTGCCCTCAGCTCGCTGCTCCCATTGCCTCCAGCTACTGCTGCTTCAGCCTCCTGAGCTCTGCTCCTTATTTGCTCTTCATCCATTTCTTGCACCTACTCACTTGTTTGCCTTGTCCTTTCCATTTAACATTCCTCTTGTAATTTCCCAACACTTCTCCCCCCTCTCCAAATATAAGATGACTACAATATTTTTCATGCTGTTCACTTTTTGCAAGTTAAATCCTTTCTATTACCTGTGGTCGCTTAGACAAGGCTTTTGGAGAAGGACTACCAACTACTTTGGGACTGCAGTGTCTTAAGCAGGATTCTACTTCTTAACCTGATTTTAGACATTTTTATTATAAACATGCTCCTGAAACATTCAAAATATCATTACAATATGTAGTTAAATTTTAGTGTCCAGTGAAGTGTCGTAAAGACGTGGCACACACTTCAGAGTTTCTGCTTAAATGGCAGTGGATGAAAGTTCAGAGATACTTCATTAACTCTGAAATTCATAGTACTCTCCCTAATCTATCACACAATTCCCTGCTTCTCCACCCAAAATGCCCCAAGGGATCACAATTCTTATTGTGCATATCACAGTGATTTTGTATTACCTAATCCTTTCCCCAGAGACCCCTCTGAGGGCATGTCTCTTTTCATTGGCTGCTTGTTGCTTTTATTTTCTTAACTCTGACCACAAGTTGCAAACTTAATCCATTGGGAAAATTATGAGCACTGGGTAAAGAACAACAATCAGGGATATATAACTACTAAAATTAGAAACAGGGAACTGAAGAGTAAGGACAGCATACCTGGCAGAGAAAGGAAAGATTAACAAGAACAAGAAACCATGAACAGAACTCTGCATTATTTCTTTAATACTTGAAACACATTACCTAACTTATAGTCTGACCATTACAGGGGAAGAAAGACTAAGGCCAGAATCAGTTCCTATCAGTGCAAGTCAGTCTTGTGACTAAATTTCCAAACTGCAGACTATCACATTCTTTGCATATAGCAGGACTCAATCTTGCTTTGCAAAACAAGTTTTTTAAGTCTGTATTAACCAATATTACCAGCTACTTGTATTTGAAGGAAATGACTGATAACAAAAAAAAAGGGAGCAGTTTTTGAGTACCTGTTTAGAATCAGGTTTCTGCTTTCAGTGGAAAGGCAGCCTACCACACCAGGTCTATGAGAGGCATGAGATACTGTTTAATAGAACAGTTCTAATGTTTTGCCTTAAAGAAAGCTTTGTTTATTCTGTACTTGCAATGGATACCTATCCAGTCTAAATGCAACCTTCAAATTATACTTTAATGTGCAGTATCAGTTACAGGAGTCTCATTCACAAGTTCAATTGGAAAAGCTTATGAAAACTACACATATGGTACTTTTGCATAATATACAGGGTTTAGGAATACATAATGTTGTTGAACTAAAAAAAGGGGTATTGTTCTGTTTGTAATTTCTAGCTTAACTTCCTGTTAGGATATTGTCATCTCATTACTATCTGCACAAGCAGCATTTAAGATGACCCTGAGGGAAAACAAAAGCTATTCACAATATGCTGGCAAATCAGCTAAGAAGCTAGAAAATGGCTGGGGAGAACCAGTCAGCAGAAAAAAGAACCAGTTTTATCACACGTTTCTCCTAACTCTTCAAAAACATTACATGCAGTTTTCAAATTGTTGGACAAATAATTTCACATAAACTAAATCTTTTTTTTCAGACAAAATGCAGCTACATTAAAATGCAGTGTAACATGTTAGTACATTAGGGTTCTATTCTACAATGAACATACAGAAGCTAGGGACCACACAAGTCATAATTAGAGGCTTTTTCACAAAAATGTGAAGAGGGACATCGCTGTAGAGCGCTAGTTCCTGTTATGTCAGCCCATACAGCCATACCTTACCACTTTACCACTTTCATCACAAGACTAGAAGTCCTCCTGACAAGAATTCTCTGGGGGGAAAAAAAACCCACCACAAAACCAAAACAAAGACCAACATAACAAAAATACCCAAACCAAACCCAAACAACTGAATCAATTGCTTTGGGTGGAGTACTGACATATCAGCCCAGAACAGGTCCCATTTCAACTACCTTGCTTAGCACAAGCAGCCCTTTGCTATCCTATTCCTGTGCCAGGGCTGCATCGCATGGCCAAGGGCTGACACGGCACCCACATTTGAACTATCACACCTTGAACATGGCTCTAGAGCTACCGACTGGCTGCTTCTGCTACACAGAGCAGGATCAGGCTGCTGTTGGTCCCAGGACTGGCAAAGGAGACCCTAGTGACACTAGGTCAGTGGAAGCAGAAGTTAGCACAGCTCCCACGCAGTACCACGGACTGCTTGCAGGTTTACTTAACTAACAGAGCATTACTGAGGGACAGAGACTTAGCAATAAAATCTTGGTTGTGACGATTTGGCTTTTAGATGTATACTTAATCTTAGATGTATACTTAATAGAAACATTTCAGCCTTTGTTGGTTAAGGCATAAAGGAAAAAAAAAAAGGAACGCTGAGACTGAAGAAAGAGAGAGTGGTAGTTAAATAGTAACCCTCTGTGTTTTGAGGAAGTGACAGAAAAATTGACCACAAAGAACAAGAATATTAAACCCGAAATTTTTCCCACCTATTTAATACAACAGTACTTCTGACTTCCTATTACCTATCGTAACATACAAAACTCACAACCTGCTACTTGGAAAATGTAGCACCATATTCATTCACTAGCTAGCAGGCTCCAACATGCAACCTACGCCAAGGCAAAAGCAGATGTCATGCTGCAAGCTGGTGATCCCAGCAAGGCTGGTGGAACACTTCACACACTGAAGCGTGGCACACTGGATAAATACATCCGGGAAGGATATGGCTGTTAATCTCCCATGGGACCAACCCTTCCAGCTGAAGACAGTGGAAGCTCGTAAGTGACTAATGGGGTGATAAAGCCGACACCAAGGCCAAGACACCGCTCTGTGTGGCTGTTACCTCCCAGACAGCAGAAGCCGAGAACATCCCCGAGCATGCACGCAGTCCAGCCCTAACAGTTCTACCCCTCTAAATTAACAGCAAGAACTACTAAACTGCAGTCGCCTGTCAGGCAGTTCGGGTGACTCCTCCAGGCCAGGTACACGGAGAAACCACCTTCCAGCCCCGCCGCCGGAGAGCTAGTGC
>NW_009613165.1:21335-47172 GCF_000690535.1 Cariama cristata | reverse complement strand
CCGCGGCCGCCGGCGCTCTGAGCCGCCCCGCCAGCGCCCAGCCGTGATTTACGGCGCTCCGACCACTCCCCTCCGCAGGCTCCTCAGGCTGAGTCTCGCCGAAGCCGGCACGCAAGCCCTTTACGTGCAGTGACCTCTCGTTGCCCTTTTCCATGGATTTAGGAACTTGACTTCATCATTTTATCTGTCAAAGTAGCACTACAGCAAAAATCAACAGTTTCCTAACTCCTCCCTGTTCTCGGACACTTCAGAGCCTACTACATGCTTTACGCATGCCATTTACTTACATCACCGGACTTCCCCCTCATCCCCCCATGTTACATGAAGTTATCTGTGCAACGGGTCGGTGGGAAAAAACGCATTTTCTAAACCAAAGAGTCAAATAGCTGTAAAGGACCGAGAGCCACTGACAGAACAGATGGCTAGTTAACGTCCTTTTGTAAAGTATACCCTTTAAAACAATCAGATGGTTAGAGATAGAACATTCATTTTCAACAAATTACCTGGGGCACCTTCAGCTGTACCACTGACTCAGCCAAAGGGCTTTTGCTTAAATAGAAATCAAGGCACACTCAGTTGACTTTTGCAGCACTGCCTAGATCGAATTTTTCTTTAACATGGCACTTGTCTGTCTCCTGTTGGCTCAGTCTTTCAGGCTGCTTGGCCCAACATTTCTCTGGTTTTGCTGCAGTTACTCCAGTTGTCCAAAGCAATTTTGATAACACTGTTCTTTCCCCCTTATCAGAATTCATAAGCCAACATTCTGTAAACTTCTTCACAGCTATTCTATCGGCATTAGCTTTCCAGAGGCAAATATTCCTCTGTCTAGCCAAACATTTAATCGATTTTGACATTAAATATTTAATCCCTACCAGTGTATGGTGGTTCTGTTTTGGGAGATCCTCTTCATGCACTATTTTCTTTTCACTCTAATGTTCAATCCTTTAACTCTCTCCATTTTTACCAGGACGAGCTTTAACAAGCTTCTTCTGATGTATCTACTTCAGAGCCTGACTGCATGATGTTGCTGAAGTTGTGGTCCTAAACTATAGTTTAGGAGCAGAGTATTCATCTTCCAGGACCTCTATGTATTATCAAACCAATCATCAAAAATAAAGGAAAGTATGCTATTCTCACTCTAAACAAGTTAAGCTACATCCAATGGTGACAACGGTAGGATTAGAATTCCAAATGGTGACTTACCACAGTGGCATCCCTGAGTACTGGGTAGAACTAGGACATCTAACTTTGTACCTTGGGGTTTTATGCATTGTCCAGAACACTGAATTCTGCAATGTGAGCTATCTAAAATGTCTTAGAGCAAAATGATTTTTTTTTTTTTTTTTTTAAATGAACCAATTCAAAACAGAAGGAGCACTGGACCTTCCTTTGAAGTGTAGCTAGAGCTTAAGAAACATTTAGCTCAGCAAGACAAGATTCTTTAGCCATCATATATGTTGCAAAGTAGGTGTTGGGAGAGGAAAGTTCTTGGAAAAGTCTGGGCATTTTCATAGATACGACTAGAATCTTTGCATAAGAAAGCTCAAGTAAGATGAAGGTTAGTGTAAAACAAAAGAAAAATAAAGGCAGAGAGTACTCAAATATGCACTAAGGGAAGAAGAGGAGATAGAAGATCAGAAAATTAAATTCATGAAATATACCGAAGTAAAGGAAGCTCACAGTGGCATTTCTGACTGGTGCTCCCCTTCCCATAGCAACCCCATTTTGGTTCTTAAGGCAGGCGTGAGCAGTAGGAAAGCATTATCACTGTTGGTATTGCCACACACCTTTTACAGCAATAACTTCCAAAACAGAAAAGTTGAGGTAAATGTGAAAGACAACAGTTTCTGAGAGGATTCATTCACTGCTGCTAGGACTTAAGTTGCCACTTGTGGCGTGCTGATGGACACACACTTCTACACTTACATAACTTTCTCCCCCCAAATTACAGAAAGTTATATCATCATACTACTGACACTGAACAAAATCTTGAAGTTAAGATCTAAATTCAAAGCAACTTCACATAAAATGAAGCCTAAATGCAAAACAAAAACTCACTCTGATCTTTTTTCAATTAAGTTTTTCCCCAAATGCAATGACATTTGAGCTACTAATGAACTAGGAAAGCTAGTAAATCTCAAATAGCTGATGGCACTCTGCTTTTGTTATTGCCAGTTGTGCAAAACCAGGTAAGTACTGAGCACAAAGAGGTACCAAAAATGTTTCAGGCACATTGATAGATTCCAGAACTTCACTGCCACAAGTATAAATCTATGCATATTTCCCATAGGATGTTTCAGGCACCACCTCTCTTTAAAATATACCTGGGGGAAGGAGGGGAAGAGCAGGGGGAGAAGAAAGGAACGAAAAAACAAGAGATTGTGATCCCATCTTGGACACCAAAATGCCTCACTAATACATCCTGTGCAAGAAAAATGGAATTATGGTCAGAATACAGAAAGAGGAGTTGAGATACCTGGATTACACTTTCAGTTCTAGTATTCTAATCCACTTACTTCCTGCATGACGTATACTTACATTTTTGTAACACGCCTCAGAGTGGTAGGTATTTTTCACAGGAAAGACGGTATCGTACTTTATCACTTATCAAGTGGAAGATGCTACAGAAGTGCACACTATTAGTTTCCTCATCGCATAAAGGAAAATGTCTTTCTTCTCTAAACCATACACTCCACAGTTCAGGTAAAAGACATGTAAAATCATGCCAAAAACTCAGATCAGTTAGCATATAAGATGGTCTCTACTGGCTCATTCTAAAAACTCAGGAAATTTTCAGGCACTATAATTACAAAAGAAATAATGTCATGCTTCGTTGTCATGTTTTATGAATAAGAACCAGAAAAGGACTAGTAATTTCCTTAGTTACATTACTGCATGCTGAGGAATGGGACTGGTAGCTGGGCAGCCCTGCATAAACTGATTACTCTTGCATGAGTCATTATACCCTTTTCCTTGGAGTTTTATTCTCTCTTCAGATGAAGCTGAAAATTGGTCTTTCTCTTCACATAGGACAGTTTACACAACCCGTCCTTGTACATACTTGGTGCAAAGCTGTTAAAGAGCATTTGGCTGTAAGAATGAAGAATTTGCAGGACTGCTTACACCACCTACATTAGTTGTGAGTTACTTTAAATTAAGCTAGATTAGGTTCCTTGTTGCAAAATTTTTGTTGTTTTCATACTTTCTATCTACTTTGGAAACGGGTTTGCCAAGATGCAAGATGAAGTCTGGAAGCACCAATGTCCTGAAACAAGCACAGCACCTCTGTCAAGCCCCCTCCATCAGCATTCCATGTTGACCTGCCATACCCCTTAACAATCTGTTTATCTATATGGCATCATGCTATCTGCGTATCACCTTGCCACAGAAACATCAGTGGTGAAGTGCTGTCCTTTGTGACATCAGCCTAGGGGATGCTGAGAAACCATGACAGTGCTGGGGCCTTCTATGGTTACCCTTGACGTTTACTTTCTGAAGGAAGGGAGTACATACAGGTGCATATTTCCACCTAGTGCAGACAGTTACACAAGCAGCCACCTAAACAGATGTCTGAGGAGAAACGTAACTGGGATCTAGGTCCCAAGACCTGTGATGCTGTAGCTTGTGCACCTTGGCTCATGCCTAGAGTTGAGTACTTGCCAGTTCTTGAGAGACCATTTTCAAAATGAGCCTGGCTTACAGTAACAAAAGAGACGATGGGACAAAAAGAATTTATTGGAACTTTTCAGTTTGACCTTAAACATCAGAATTCAAGTCTTCCTAAAATAACCAGGAGAAAATACATCTACTCTAAAAGTACTGCTATGCAGCTGCAATGATGAAATGCAGAAGTAACTATACAAGATGAGGACATGGTATGCACAGATTGCTCACACAGCAGTTCTTGTAGATTCCCTGTTAAACAAAAGTCAAAGCAGGTTTCTACTATAGACTTGTCTTAAGAGAGAAAGGACCCAAAGAAACAAAATGCTACATTCCCTCAGCTCCCACAGATGCCACATAGAAAAAAAATAAAAATAATAACAATCAGCCTAACTGCTGGCTAGGAAATCAAGTTTATTCGCTTGTAATTTTCAAATTAATCAAAGACGTATCAGGCAAAATTAGAATGACAATACAAAGTGACAAATGGTCCAGTGCTTGAAATCTGACAATATTTAGTTTGAAAACTATGAGCTACAGCAACACTGCTTTCTAAGGTCACCCTTGGCTGCCAACTGAGACAAGTTTAGTCAGCAGCTATCTAGACCTCCATAATAAAGCCACTAACATCCAGTCTTGCCATTTGGTTTGTCTCAGGTCTGGAGACACAAGGTCTTTCAGAAACTCCCAAAGAACTAACTTATGAGAGTCAGAGTCAAGAAACCTTGCGATCCCTAGCCTCAGAAAAATTTGCAAGCAGAAGTGTCCTGTAGCTGATCATCCTGAAAATAATGCTGTAGTAAAGCAGTAGAGTTTGAGGAGTTCTATAAACCTTAGCTCATTCAGCGACAAACTAGAGCATGAACACATTCTGGCTTGCTGGAGTTTCTGGCTACAGCACATTTAATTTTTGCAGACCTGGAAGAGTACAAATGGGGCACATATAATACCTAATGTCTGATCTTCATTTACTACTGGCTAAAAACTATAGTTCTGACAAATCTGTATTTTCCAATAGGAATTGGTTTACTGTTAACTTCCTCTAATCTGCAGCTCACTATTATAAGCCTTAAGTCAGAAAGAACCCAAAACTTCTGGATGGATTTGGAAAAAAATTTTCACAGTAGCTATCAGAAGTTCTTGGAGCTAAAGAATTCCACGTGTTTTGAGTCAGCTAGTATCAGCCACTGCTAGAACGAAAACGACTAAGTACAGCCCTTGTCAGATATAAGAAAACCGAGTATGATCTGTAACAAAAAAAAAATTAGTAATAAAAAAATTAGTAAAAATAAATTATCGCACATACTCTGTGACAATAACATGTTGTGTTCCTCCCTGCACTGCCTTCAATTTGATATTGAAAATCATGTCAAGCAACTTGTGCTGGCATAGATTAGACAGACTTGTTTCAGAAGTTTGAAATACAGGGGTAAAACTGCACTAAACCCAGTTTTCTTTTATTGACTAGTTTTGGTAAATGACTTATTAAACAGGATGACAAAACCAGAAAGAAGCTGGACAAGGTTTTATGGGTTCCTTTTTACTAGGGGGTCTATTTTCCTCTCTTTGCTTCTAGCAGCAGCAGAACTGTTACTATGCAGCTAAGATTTCCTTGTAAGCTTCTGTTTTTTCATGTTTCTGTAAAAAGTCTCAAATACAAGAGAATTAACAGCCTCTCTTTGCAGGTGACAGATATTGAGGGGTTTTCATTTAGAACATAACTGAGGTAGAGACAAAGATAAACAGAAGGCCAGAAAGCAGCAATAAACAAATTTGGAACTTTCAACAGATGAAACAGTATGTGTATGCTTACCACTTTGGAACAGCATCTACATTTCTGACCTCAAACAGAAATGGCAAAAACCTTCAAATCCTTGTATGTCTTGGTGAGAGTGAAATAGACCACACAGGTAGCAATACCACCTCTAACTACTATGCAGATGAAAGCGTTCAAAGCAGCCTCCTCTCCATCTATTGGCAAAGCTACCAGAATACTTTAGCACTAGTCTGGAATCTGCCAGGTTAACACTACATACCACTGTTCCAAAGCACTCTGGTTGTGTTTGTAATGTTTCAAAGAGAAGCAAAAAACCCAAGTAAAAGGGCTTTATCCGAGAGTGACAAAGGCAAGACATTTGGGTTTAACAAGGCAAAACCAGTCATGGCTTTATACTAATAATTTTGGCCATCTAATAAAAACACGAGGCAGTCCCTCAGTTATTTTACATCTTCTTTGAAGATGGACTTGTCTCTATTTATATTGTCCCAAGCACAAGCAAGGATCTGTACCCCTTGCTCATCTTCCTTCTTGGTAGCACACATCTTAGGTCTTCTATATAATGAATGACAAGGACAAGACCCACATGGCAAGTAAGCACTTCATAGGTAACTTCACACTACTGCAGCAGGGCAAGAAATACAACATAGGAAGAAAGAGTTATTTAAGAATTTAAATGCAAAATCTCTTTTCCCCACCAAAAGCAGGAAGTTATGGAATATTAATTACATTTAATCTAATTCAGGTTTTGCATATTATTTTCTATTCACCCACAATAAATTATGTTAATGCACATATTTTATTTAAATCCATTAAGGTTGGCCTTCTTTGTGTGACATAAAATTATAAAAGATCTAAATATATATCCTATTAAAACTGCAATCTCTCTGTATAAGAAAACCTGTACAAGACAAAAAGGACAGATTCCTCATACCTTCAGCCTCTCAAAGAAAAAGACTCTAAAATGTTAATGAAATCACATTAAGCCATAAAATGCTGTTAATCAGAATTCAGTTCAGTAAAAGAAGGTGCTGGAAAAACCAAGTTCTAGCTCTTGGAATACCTCATTAAAAAAACACATCCCGTCACTTAGCTTTCTGTATATCTTTCCACTCGTAACTCAACTAATGTTGTATAGAAAAGTACATCACGATTACTTACAAATGTACACACACATTTTAACAGTCAAATGGTACAATGCTTTCCAAAATAATTCTCTACTTAAATTAATGGTTATAAAGGAACCAAGAAATATCTTCCATGTCTGTCAATATCCAAGGTATTTTTTAAGATATCAAAATAGACATTTGCATTTATATATTTACATTACCCTCTCTATAGGTAACACTTCTACCGCACCGAAAGAGCTGGTCATATCATGGTGGGATTCCTTAACACATCTGAAGCATGATTTATTCTTTTACTATAGGTCATAAGAAATCATAATAAAACCACACTCCTAAAGACTGTAGCACAATATGGTAACATGATTAAATCTCACTCTGTCCCAATCCCACATAGCATCAAACCCTGGTTTAGCTGTATTAGAGAATACTGAGAAAACCACGGTTCCTTCCTGGAGCACTACTTTATAAGTACTGGGCTATAACTTTCAGGATGTCTTGTCCTGAACTGCTGATTGTTACAGGACAGAATGCTATGCCTCATGCTCTGGAAAGGAAGACCTTTGTGTGTAATACAGGAGTCAGATTACAACTAATTTGTCATCAGCTTCTCTCATACCAGAAGAAGCTACTTCTAGAAGAGAGTATGTTATTTCCTGGCTTCTTTGTGATACTAAACAAACATTTCTAAGACTACAAAAAGGTGCCAGATAGCCGCTGAGAGCATTCCTATAAGCGCAGCCCGTATTTTGCTTTACTTAGGAGTGGTTTAGTACCCAAATTTTGGATGCATCTTGATTCCACATTGGGACAAGCCCAGGCAAGCTGCAGGCTCCACCCTCTGCCTCTACAATTTCCCTGGAACAGAAAACAAAAGGTACCTCTCAAAGGAGTCACAGCATGCTATGAATACATGAATGGATACTGGCCTAGATGGCAGGACACCAAGATCCAGCATGTGCTGCAGTGCACATCAAAACGTAAGTCAAGATACAGGCAACTGGATTGCAGAAAGAGTAATTATGGCTCTTCACATTCATACCTTTTTGAAACTTTATTTTTGTTAGATTAAACGCTTACAGGCTGAGAAAGTATTCTGGGAAAGTATCACTATGGGTTGGTGTGCTCCTCCATGTTTCACTTGACATCTACTTTGCCAATACTCGATATAAGATCCTGGACTTGAGGAACTATTGGTTTGACTCCACACACAGCCAGGTGGTCTTCTCTTCATGAAACAGTGGTAGAAAGCATGTTCAGAACTGGTAACAATTTTGCACTTAGGAAGAAAGTTTGCAGAAATTGGAAACATTTTTGCACTTGTGTACTTTGATTTGCAAGGAAATGAAATTATAGTGATAAACCCTAAGCAAATATTTGAGATGATCAGGATTTAGCGAAAAGGAAACAAATGCTTTCTTGAAATTTGGAAACCTGCACTCAAAAGAAGAGATTAAATGTTCCAGGCCAACTGCAGTTGTAGTTTTTAGGACTAAATTCATTCCACCAGTCTTGCCGAGTGATCTGCCAGGAAATCAGCCACGCTGGGATACCTCTACAATCAAAAAAACCCAAACCCCAGACACCTACATAAGGTAATTCAAATTGAAAATGGACCAAATTATCTGCTTAATTCACCTGTCTCTTTCCAATACCTAGAGGGAGCAGAGAGTGACTTGCATCCTAATAGAACACCTTCCGCTGTGGTTTCACTTTAGGCAGCGGGGCCGTTTCAGCCACCAGGGTTCAGCTCTGCTGTCTCTTTCTTGGCCATTGATATTGTACAAGCATTTGTGCAGCTCAAGAGTGAACTGGCATGGCCACTTGATCTGGATGAACATGAGAGGGGAAAAAAGCCAGATAGATTTCCTAGTGGATTCACCATGCAGATGCAGGATAGATTTACTGACAACAAAAGGAATGATACAGAGGTAGGAAAAAGCAGCCAAAGGAAAGTTGAAGAGGGCACAGACTGCTTAGGTTGGCATTTTAGAACTCCAGCTTCAATTAAGGTGAAGTGTCAATGACACAGCAGCCTTCCAGTTTTCTAATACTGGTCAAAACTATCAGAGCCCCATTATTCAAAGCACTGATCCACTACAAAATTCATTCTGCTGGACTGAAGTGGTTTAACAATTTTGAATGGTTATTTTTCTATTGATTAGCTAATGCCACTTACGTCAAACCAGTTATTCTAATCACTTCCCTACCATTGGCTGTCATAAAGATAGCGTCAAAGCATAAAGGTAGTGAACTTCGTATTGTGTACTCTGCCTAATTCAACAGATATGTGATCATGTGCACAAATTTGATCCGGGTCAAATGTGTTGCTGGGCATTACGTCAATGCACATATGTTGGTATTAATTACTGTGGAAATACAGCCCAAGTAGCTAGAATTAGATGAGATTAATCCAAATCTCAGTGTACTGAGACATATTCTGTTCAAAGTAGTTTCAGAACTAGATAACATTTCAGAAAACAGAAAATTATTTCAGAAGATTTTTCCAAAACTTAACTTCACTGTACAAAGAAACGCTTAGTCCTATACAATTAACCTTGTGAAAATGCTTACCTATTAAAGCGACTTATCGCATCAAGCACTGTCTGGAAACTGTTAAACCAGCAACAAATACAATGCTGCTGTTTAAAGCTCAAAATAACAACAAAACGAATAATACAGCCTTTGCTCTGTACTTGTAAGTACATTAGTAGGACATTAGTATTTATTTAATAGAACAGAAGATTTTTTCTAAAAAAAAAAAGTTTTTTCTCGTGTCTGACTTCAGTACAGCTCAGTGCTGGAAAAAAAGCATTTCAGTGTAACTGATTAGGCACTTTGCTCCTAGACACAGCACCCTGTCAAAGACAGACACAAAACAAAACCATGCCATAATAGGTTGGAGACTAGATAACAATCATTAGTCCCTACTGTGAAAACAAAACAGTCTGCACTCATGTATGACTGACTGAGTCAATCTGTTTTGTAGCCTTCACAGAATTCTTTAATACAATAGGCAAAGCTATCTAGGATGTATATACTCTGGTGTAAACAGAACAACTTAGAGATCAATTTGGCTCTGTTTTTTCAAGCACGTAATTCAATTACACACTTAATTATTTTCATTAGCCAAAACCAGAGAGTGAACGAAAACATTGCTTACCAAGATAAATGCCCATAAAATTATGAACCACCACTACTTATACTAGAACTTAGCTTAAAGAATTCTGGCACTTAACTGCCAAAAAGAAAAGAAACAAATGGCATCATGCTGTCATCTTGTGAGACATATGTCCAGAGATCAAAAAAATATATACACTCCAGTTTGGAGATAAAATGTTTGACTGAAATTCAAATTCACTGAAATTACTACCACTACTGCAAGATTAGATTTAGCTCAACATATCTGAAGCTGAATGATCATGAGTTGTAGCTATATTGATAGAATTTGGAACGTTCCAGTGAGTTGATTGAAACATTACATAACTATCTATAAATCAATTCACCTCTGAAAAAATGTTACATTGAGACTTGTAATGTATTCTGCACTCCAATACCTGAAAAGATACGAAATGCAGTCCCAAAGCCACATGAAAATAGATTCTAATTGAAATATGTCTGGTTTCACTGCAGTCATCAACTTGATTAATTTCCTAATCTGTTCACAGTAACAGTTACAAAAATGTCATATTTATATTAATATTTTAAGAAAGTTAAACCAATGAATTGTAGAAGTTACGCTATTGTTAAACCAATTTCAAACTCCTCAGAAAACATTGAGAAAATACATGTAGACAACCAGTTCTAGTTTCTTCCGAAAAGTTGAAATAGCTAAACACATTTTATGAATATTCAATTTCTACATGTGTTCCAAAACTCTTCTTACCTCGACCAAGAGAGGGTAAAAGCAGGAATTTTAGCCAAGTAAATCACTGCTTCACATTAAATTTGTAAAAGCCTTAGGCAGTGATCTTTAGAATTATTTGGCAGACCACATAATATTCATATCTTGTTAACTATTCTCAAAATACCCTGTACAATAAGTCATAGTCGAATAATATCTCACTATGTTCTTCCACTCAGAACAGAATGTTTTACAGGGCTTGTTCCAGCTTTCACAAATTTGAGTTGAATTTTGATACTGAACTGATAAAAGCATCATAAAAGCAACAAAAGATGTAGTGATCAAGTCTTTATTCATAGCAAAGTGCCAAATGGAAAAGGAGGGTCAGGACTGCCTGTGTAAGCACTCTTCCTCTCTTCTCACTAGGGATGAGGTGGCACGTACACAAAATAGCTTGGTTTAGACCTTTTGATATGATCTTTCCAAGCAAGGAACACATTTGTGACACAGTCTTCCGTCAATTATGGGCTGTTAACATTACTCTATCTTGTTAAGCTGAAGACTGAGAGAGCAATAGAAAGTTAAATGAAAGTGGAGTCTTTTCTAAACGACAACTTCTAAACAAAAGTAGAGGTTATATTATTTTTAAAAACCCTGCCAACAGATTAATGTTTAGCTATTCTTATTGTCTAGGTAAAGTACCCCTGTGATCTCTATTCAGGGTTAGAAGATTGGTTCAACATAGTTCTTAACCATATACCTAGTATTAAGCATGTTAGTAAGTATGTGAATCAGGATAAGTCAGGCAGTTTTGTTTCAGGAAAAAATTCAGTTTGGCTGAGGAACTAAGAAATGATATAATATTTGTAATCTACACATATTGCAGAACTGAAATTCTGACTCATGGCCTTGAACTTAAAGAAAAAAATCCATTATATCCAGAATGATACACTAAGCCTATTTTTAAGTTTTGCACTTCAGCAAAAACTTTTTACAGGCAGCTTTCAGGCTCGGTAAGCTGTAAACTATCTTTGCTTAAGGGTTTTTTGTTGTTTGTTAACTGTCAAAACAGCTGTCCTGGGGTTTTATATTACTGCCTTCTGTGTTACAATAGTAGTGCAAATCACATAACAACATTTTCCAACGCGCTCCTAAGTCTTACTGACAGTCCATTTGGGAAAATAGAAAGTGCTGTCCTTTTCCTAGTTGTGACAAATTCTGCTTATATTTAAAATCCTTTTATTTTTATTTTGCTTGGATTATGAGATTACCATGACACTCACTGAGAACTCTGGTATACAAGCAGCACAGATGTGACACAGAAGCCAATTTTAAATAAACTTTAGTGCCACTTCATGAAACTTTGATTACTGACTAAAAAAAATTTGTAAAAAATTTGTTAAAAGTGAATCCAAGGATATTTTGAGTTGATGAGAATATTCAATTGTATTTTTTACATTTATTTTCTGAATTAGGAATAGAGCGAGATAGAATTAAAATGTCAAAGCAGCATTTAATTGATGATATAGTATGTAAGCATCAATAAATTTGTACATGGATAAGAACTGAAAACATAAAATCGACAATAAAGAGGAAATTTTGATCAAATAAGACCTGTGGGAAAAGAGCTTACTAAGAATTTCTAAATAAATTTCTAGGGATCTTCAAGACGACTGATGTAAAGTCCTTCTGTAATGTGGTATTTGCTCAATAGAGAAGATTATTCTCAAGCCACATAGTATTAATTTACTTATAAACAATTTCATATAACAATTGGCACATATGTGTATATTTTATCTCATTCTGAATTTTAAGAAACAAACTTATTTGTTAACTTTTGCAGAACAAAAGTTATCTACGTGTTCTTGCTCTGATGAACATGCCCATATTGTAACAATCTGAGATAGCAAAGACTAATACAGGACAAGCAGCATTAGAAACTGCAAAATGTTCATTTTAACTAGCTCATCAGTAAGTGATCCTATTTCTCTCAGTTTTAGTACACAGTTACAAAAGACATTGGTTTTATTTCCCCCTTTCCTAAGACAAAAGCAAAGTATCAAGACTCTAGGTTTTTTGCTCCAGCATCATATAATAGAACATTATTCACTTGCATTATATAATCTTGCTCAACATTTTCTCAAGAATTTTATTGAAAAAGACAATTCTTACCTCTGTGCCATCATATTGTTCAAAAAGCATGCAATATTCTGCAAGGCCAAGCTGGATCAGCCAGTTAGAAATGGGTAGATACTTCATTATCTATTCCCTCACCTCACAACGTCTTTGACTCTGAAAAACAAAACCAAAACGCAATTACAAATACTATTGCTTAGGTATCTTAAATGACTGAACAACTCAGAAAGCACGTATTAGCATGGAAGTTCTACCATTATGGCCAATGAGATGAATACTTTCTTGGCCACTTGGTAATAGGTAGTTATCTATGCATTAAGATTATTAGATTTAATTCATTGTAATCCTCATACAAACAGGGAATGCTGAAGACTATATTTTGTTGAGCTCTCACAGCTGAATCTTTTAGAAGATGAATCAGTCACTCAATATCATAGTATCAATTAAAAAACAGCCTTTGTATTCAAAGAGAATGTCCCTCAACATGTTTATTCAGTGATAATGCCATCCTTCTTACATGTGTAAAATATGACAAAAATGTATCAAATGAAGAGGAATAGCAAAAGGAACAGTGTTATCTGTAGGAATATGAAGGAAGTAAATGAAACTGCATATTCTGCAAGACAATCAAAATGAAAAAGATTCTGCTCTGGGCGTTTGTCCAAGATGTGAACACAGCGAAAGTCAACCTGTTACAGAGTATTTCTATGACAAAAGCAACTGAGTGTGTTACAGTCTGGTCTCCATCATGATGTCATCTGAATTTGAGTTATCTGTAAATAAAAATACTTTTTGTTACTTTCTTCCCAGTTGCTAAAATGAAATAAAAAATGCAGTAAGATAGAGGTATGATAGACATAGGAAGACAAAAGATAGACACATAAAATATTCTCCCAACATCCCTGCTCTATGTAAGCAGTTATGTAAGATCTACATAAACAAATACTTAAGCTTCCAAAGAATTGCTGAGTTTGTGAAGAGATTTCTATTTGCAAGTTTGAGCATATCCTAAGTAAATTCAGCGATGCCCAATTCTAAATCTGTAACTTGTGATCTGAACATTTCCTGTCACACCACTGATGCCAGAAGCAGGAAATGCTCATGTTCAGACATGTAGTGTCTTTAATCACACATTTTTGATACATTTTTTTATTTGAAGATTTTCCTCTCATCTATGCTTCAGGAAAAGTACTAGCCCATTAGTTCTGTATAAACCATCTGGAATTACAACTTCCCAGCCACAAACCACTTGTTCCAACACATCTGTCTACTCTGAACACGTGACAAGAAGCTGCCCAAAGGCTGAGGTGTTACGGTCAGCAAAGAGCCAGCATTGCTTTCTGTCAGATAAAGAAAGTTGTTTAGCATTTTATAATTCTTGAAACAGTAGAAAAGAGTTGAAGCTTTTCTTTTTCTTTTTTTTTTTTAAATACAAATTGCAAAACAAAAAATACTGTCCTGCAGAAAGGTAGGCCGCAGTAGCAGTATTACCTGTGCTAAAGTACAATATATTCCTAGAAATATTTTTAAAGCATTTAAATTAGAACAAGTACTGTTAGTAAGACACACAATGTTTTGGACCAGACATTGTTTCGGAAGCCACCATGAATTTCGTCTCGGTGATCAACCTTGGAAACAAGTCGAAATGGTTACACTTCAGAGACATATACACCATTACACTGTGGAAGTTGTAATCCTGGAATTTGTCACGTCATGACCTATATTAAAGAACAAACCTGCTAATTTGCAACCTATGTTGCGAAATCCCTCTATATTCCACCGGAATACTCCATTATATTACTTGCTTTATTGCAGGTTTGTTTTTTTTTTTTAAATATTACAGGCTATGGATGACAAGTACGCATCTAAATAATGGTGGTATTACTGTAACTAAGAGAATCTTGTGGAGCAACATTGGTCAGAAAGTCTCAACATTTAATGGACACACCATAAAAGAATTTCTTTGAGGAATGTTAAAGCCACAGAAAACATTCTTATGTGAGGTGAGGACAAGCTCAGCCACCGCAATCTTTCATTTATTGGCTTGCTTTAAACAGGTACTTTCAGATTGCAAGATGGTCAGCATGAAAGGCATATGATTTTCAGAGAGATAAAAGGAAAACACAGCTAGTTGGTTAGGATATTAGTAAAACTGCAGACAAATAGCTCTTTTCTGGTTCGTAGACTTCCAATTCAGCCACAGACTTTGATTTTGTTGTCATAAAGGAACTTGTTTTCAAAACCATTTAACAACTTCATTAGGAATATACTTTTAAGACTACAAATCTTATACTTAATTTTGAATACTTAGCTTCCATGCTAGTACGTGACAATTAAAAAATATCTACCAGAATTGGTGGAAAGTTACCACACTTATCATTCCAGAACAAAGAGAAGTTCTGCACCAAGCATGAAAGGAATCCCAGAATTCCCACAGAACAACATTCTCTTTAAACAATACAGTGATAAACAGTGGCTATCTAATCTTACTTTGCCAGCTGCATTTGCTCTGTTATTAATTTATACCAAATGTAAAAAAAACCCCAACCCTACCAATAACTGCCCTGCCTCCAAGCCCTCATACAAAAGGAAATTCAAGTACAAGCAGAAAATGGCATCAGCCTTATATGACAAGATACTAAGAGATACAAGATGAATTGTTTTCAAATGTACTGTACTTATATCTTTGAATGTGATTATTTTATGGCATATTTTATGTGCTATTAAGTCTTTGTTGATACCTGTGTGGATTTTTCCCTACTGTTTTAACGAAAAATGTTCCTACAGCTGAAGGGAGAAAAAAAATCTCCTTTCTCCCACAAGATAACTAATTGCCTTTCTGATCCTTCTGCTAATGGTAGTTTTGGTGAAGAAAGTTAACAGAAACATTAACTCAAATATCTCTTATTTAACCAATATTACACCGTTAATTGGATGCAGGGTACAACCTAGTGGTCAGGACATGAGATATATTCAGAACCTGATCAAGGTTAAGAGCAAAATGGAATTACAAAATAAATTGTAAAAGATCCTAAATATATCATTATGAGAACCGGTTTTAGGCTGAGGGAGTTTCCTATTATTATTCTACTCTTACATACTATTTATTTTTATTTCTGAAAATAGGATTAACTCTTGCTTAGGGCAGGTAACGCCAACATTTTTTAAAGTCCAAAATACGATTATAAACACACTGGCAAGGTGTGTGGCAGATGTCAGGCATGTATTTTTTTCCCCATTGAGAAATAAATATCCTTCCTTTCCAGAGGAAGGAAGGAAACAAAAATATAAGATGACAGCATGTATTGGAGGGCAATACAAGATCTATGTTCTATTTACCCATTCTCAACACTGTCACTTCCTGTACATCTCAGGGTTCCTGCAATAGAGATCGTCATAGGTTTAGTCAGGTCACCAGATTTTTATGGGATAAAACCACAGTTGCTACATGATTTTCTTCTGTTTATTCAGTGAGACTTTTTCTTCTGTTATGACTTAACAAGCTCAAGAGTGAAGTTATAGTATTCTGAAATCCTTATATAGAAGGTCTTGCAAGTATTACCCACATCATTTATACATTTTATTCTTACATCAAAATAAACAGTTCAAATCCAACCTAGGTTTGCACAGTTCAGAGGCTTTTATGAAATGAAGTTGCTGCCAAAAAGTTATCAAATGGGTACTAATAGGAGGTTCCTATGGTGGCACTCTGATCTACCGAATTGAACTTCGCTTTTACTTTCAGAGTGCTTTTCTGTATTATCTTAAAAACATGCTTACAAGTTGCACTCATACATACTGGGGCATATTTAAAGCAAAAGCAGAAAGAAAAGCATTTCGTATGTAGCTTTTAAATCCAACTCTTCATACTGCAATGTTTTACTACACTGATAATTCATTATTCTTCTTTGCTCTATCACAATATCCCAGAACTATCAAAAGATGCTGCTGCTGATGTTGGCTTGTTACACTCCAGACACAAGGTAAGCGATATGTAACACAAGATTCTTAATTCAGGTATGGGTTCGTGAAATTAGTTTCACCATAATTTTTGAGAAGTGGGTATGTGTGTATTACAAAGACACCAAGGTTGAGTAACTCCAAATCACTGCGTGGATATAGTAAGTATTCCAGGGACAACAATTCATGCCCCCTTTTCAGTTTCCCTTGGGGATTCAGGCTGTGATACTACAAAGAGTAAACCATGTATCACGGTGTAATCCTGTTCCCACCAATGTTACTCAGGTGAGCCAGCAGAGCCAGTGTCACAGTGCCAAACCAGGACAGCCAGCAATTTCTCTTATTGTACCTTTCCTACTTCAGCAAAACTGACTTTTATTGTGCTTCCAAATTAAGACTAGCCTCCTGCTGTGACACAATCTTTTATTAGGAAAAAACTGATTATTGGACACCTGCATGAGTAAGTTTTCTTAAAGATCACTTGAACTTGGCATGCCTTCCTAACTAGCTTCCTTGAATCAAAGGCCCATCTGTTTTGTTTTCAGGTGTACTCAGATTGGTTTTCATGTTCAGATGCACCTTTATTTTCCTTTGGCATCAGTGGAATGAACTCTCTAAATTACAGCCTCAATAAAGCTGACCTTCCCATACAACATTCTGTACACCTCAGGTCCTATACTGTGGCACTAAATAAATAACACTGACCAAAGGTCTGCTCTCTTTGCTGATCACATCTTAACTATTTATGCTTAACTAAGCAATTCAGACAGGTATTTCTTGAATGTTCTATTGTAATGCATGTTTGAATGGCAGAAAGTTTCTGCCATTGGAGTGCCAGTTTCTGAATGCACTAGAATGAAAAACTAGAAAAAAGCTGGAAATGGCCATCATGGTTGTGGTGCTACCTCTCAGACATTTTACCATCTTAATACAGAAGAACTACCTTTTCTTTTGCAGCCCAGGTCATATTTCTATTTCTCCTCTCCCTTCTTTAAACAATTTACCAAATGTAGAGCATGTTGTCAGTAGTACAGTTTAAGACAGTAAATCTGTATTTTGGAAGTCTCAGAAGCTGACTGTTCTATAAATGGAATACTAAATGCAGAGTGGGAAAGTCAGAAGATACCACTCAAGGACTCAAAGCTTGTTCATCTCTATGGCAGCAATAACACTCTAGTGAGAAAAGTAACTTTCTTCTCCAGGATTTCTTAATACAGTAATGGTAAACTGCCATAATTCCTGTGAGACTTCTTCTAGCCTACCACCTTAAACGAAAGCCAGAAATTTTCTAGTTAGGAATTGAGCATGGTTCTCCTAATCTAATAAGGCCACAGGTTGGCAACGCACTGTGCTATAAAGCCATCTCTATCTTTCCTGCTAGCAAAGACAGAAGGGCATCTGCAAGACAGGGCAAGAGACAGAAGCAGCAGAAATACCTGAAAAGCAATCCATCAGCAGAACCAAAGTGTCAGACACTGATCAAACAAATACTGGCACTGTGCACTAGACAGTCCAGAGAAAGCACTTCTTGAGCCAAAGACTGTGGCTGAAAGGAGTGGGAAACTATGACTAAAATCCTGTTTCCCTACTATGTCAGTCCTCTTGTATTCACAGAAACAGAGCTTGGTACACTGCATATAAATTGGATAACATCAAAGCTAAGCTACCACTGTTTCTTTTCTTCAGATAGGAACAATATGCAAAACAATATGCAAATTTTGGTTAACTCTGCATGAAAGGCAATAATAGGTGACCAGTACTCATCATGTAATAATTACTACAATCAGATTCCATCTCTAGACTTCCATCAAAAAACATCTTACAAGGGAAGAATTACCTACATAAGAAAATGTCACAGACGGGTATGTGACTTATGTACAAACCACATGCAGAGGGTGTCAAGGGTGGAGAAGGAAAAAGAAAGCATAAGAACATAATGTAAAAAAAGGCTAATATTCTTACAGTGATGATGGTTTAACAAAATAAAACAAAGAAATAAAACTGATCAAAGTAGTACCTCTGATAAATCCCTGTTATAACACATAGAAAACATACAAGAAGAGGAAAAATCACGGAAAAAACATGGATGATCCAATCATTTTACTTAAGACAACATAAAGACATGCAATTTAAGTGCAGAAAATCTGTGGCCTAGTAAAGTGAAATACATACTTAATTCTCTTGGAAACTAATTACATCCATACAGTCTGGACCTAAACTATTAGTGCCTTCTGCACTTTGTGAATTACCTGTTGACATATTCTCGGTATCATGTAAGCATGCAGACTTAAAACAGTAGTAGAAGAGTCAAGGTGCTACCACATTACTGGAAAATGAGAAAGTATGAGGTCAAGCTATTTCCACAAGGCAGCATGCAAATTAAGTGGAAGAGGCAACTGAATGGATCTCAGAAGAAAACTGGAAGTATACATACGGGGGTGGCAGGGAAGCATAAGCAGGTACTCAGTAAGCTTGACCACAAAAAGAACACAAGGCGTCTACTTAGTTGAATCCTTTCTAGTGTTGTTGATGCTACAGAAAGGAAAACACATGCAGTCTTATAATCAAAATATCTATAAAATGAAGGCAGTTGTCAAAAAGGTGTAGGCAATAGTAATTAGCAATTTCTAAAATATCTGTCAAACCACGTATCTAATGTACTTACTTTATTCATTTTAATAATCTCATACTGTGCTGAGACTAACTGAACAGAAGAAAGAAAACTAAAAGGACAAATTACTGAACACGAACCTTCAGTGCAAACATTATCTGCTAGAGCTAGCAAGGTGTTAGCTACAGTTAGCTTTATTATAAAAACCTAAGTTTTTCATAAATCACACAGCTGAATTTCCATCATCATTACATTTATACTTTTTCTTCCAGTGTACTATCTTGATTGGTGGTGACTTTTACCGAAACATAGAAAAAAGTATTGAGAATTTCTCTTTTAGATATCCAATTTAAAATAAATTCAAAGACTGACATTCCTGTGCAATGAGTCACATTGGCTATATAAAATAAATGCATTTGTATGTATGAAGAATGCAAACAAATACTTACTGGGGCTTTAAGTAATTTGGGGTAAGCTGGTACAGCCGAAGCAACTGGCAACCTAAATATTATCTGCCTAAGCAAATAAACTAGACCACTCCAAAGCACTATGCATTTGCACAGTGCATGCCACACTGATGGCAGCATACAGTAATTGCTGACATAAACTGTGTTAAACTACTGTTAGGTTGTATATCACATTCTCAAAAAATTCAGAAATATATTTGCATTTTCAGTTTTGCCGCCTTCTGTGCTGAAGAGGCAAATAACGGATTTTTTTTTACTTTGGCAGATAAATCAAAAAACTTAAATAATAATATTTGTTTTGGATCAAACCAAAACAAAAAAAAATGTCCAAAGTCTTTGTCTAACTGACACGCATTTTTTAATGTGTTTAACCCTATTTTTCCTTTTTTCTTCTACACAGATTTCAATAAAAATTAATTCAACTGAGACTCTGCAATACAGCAAAAACTCATAAGCTAACATAACCTGATATTTACTTGTACTGTCCACATAAGATGCGGAGATTTGTTGTCCACAAATGTGGAAATCTCTTATCTATACCAAATGTGCACTTAATATATTGTAAAAGAACAATTTTCTTATAGTTCTATCAAACATTTAGCTACTGTGCTTTCAAGAGATGTGAATAAAAGCTGTAAAAATGAATAGAGAAGAAATGTATTAGTATTCCAATAGATTATCTAAACACTGCTTTGCTTTTCTCTGTCACATTCATTTGACTACAACCATTAGTCTTCCGTTGCTTTCAGCTACGGTTACACGTCTGGTGGCAGCACTGCTGAAGCCAGCTTACGTAGCTACCATCTATTACTAGCCTCCAACTCAAGGTGCTTGTTTCTCCCTTGCACTGATTTCTTTGCTGTGCCAGCACTAGTGTTTGCTTGACCATGCAATGAAGGGAATCAGAGACTTGACATGGCAGAGAAAATGACCAGAGGAAGGGGTTGTTATTTCAAGCCAGATCAGATCTCTTATTTCCTTCAATGTACAGCCACAGGAAAGCTTGTGCTGGCACAAAGCAAGCAGTGATGAGGAAGTGGTCAAACAGCAGAAGTGTGAAACTAAGACATTAAATGTCCTCTCAAATTCTGCCGCAAGTTACGGGCTCCTCTGCCATCCAGATCACAGTCTGCATGTAAACATACACCCTTTTAATCCACCTTGGACTGTGAAATAAAGCAAGTGAGGGACAGACTTTCATTTCTGCCAACCGTGTTGTGGAAACAACTACAGCAGAGGGACGCGGAAGACAGCTGGGGAGTGGCTGCATTATAAGTCACTGTAGCCATTTGATTCAGTGCAAAAACCAAGGCCCTTAGACAAGAGAAATGGCAAAGCTGCACAGAAAACTTCAGTTCTGGTTTGTGATACCCATGAGGTTTAACCATCTGATTTCTTTTGCTCTAGAACAATTTGAAAGGCTTTTAAATATACCAAGTTGATATAAGTCTTAACCAGTCGCCTTCTCTTAATGAAAGGACAGGCTTGATCAAGGTCTCTTGTCTCTTTATCCCATGGGAGTCTATGCAGAAGTTATACTGCCAAAAAACTACCTAAACATATATTTTACTAGAATCATATTTCATGATTTGGTGAAGAGACATGAGTACTGGAAAACAGTATGAGAAACAAGGCAAAACTGCGTACCACCAAGGGTACCACTGTCTTGCAACACTTCAATGGCAAACAGATCGGAGGAAACACTTAAATCCAAGCAGTAACTGCATTACATTGAATTTAAATACAAATGAAAGTATGTCCCATTAGAACTTCTAAACCACCATATTTTTAAGTCATGATCAGTATCTGCAACATATGTGTTAAACAAAAAACAACTAAACAAAAAAACCCTAAGGGTGTGCACATATGAGATATAACTTTTTCCCCTCTTGCCTCTCTCTTGGGCTTTCCAGACATCCTGGCATTTCATTTAAGCTTTTTCCTTAACTGTGACTATTAAAATATAATTTAAAACTCTGAAATTCTCAATTTACCACAATATTCTATGGAAAACATGAAATTGAAAATAAATTGTTCTCTCTAGGAAATGCACTCATTTTTTACCCTAAATGCAAATGACAAACACAAATTTGCTTGCAAGCTATCACAAGCTGCAAGCTTCCTTTCGTATTTATTTTGATACCAAGTAGCAGTAAGTACAACAAGCCAGTCAGATATAGGTGAATTTTATAGATATTTCACATTGTAACTACAAGTAACCGCATTTTCCATCAAACGAGTTAAATAATTAAAGCCCAATTCTGATACTTTTACAGTGTAAATATATGATGATAACTCCTCCTAGTGGAAGCACATCTGACACAGCAAAATTCAGAAAAATACAGATTTCCAGGGTATAATACCAGGCTTTTGCTGGTACCGGCTAGCTCTGCATTTTTGTACCCTCTTTACAGATTTACACTAGACTCATCCAACTTTTCAGTACTATAGAAAAACATCTATAGGCTTTTAAGGAAGATGAGAATCACTTCACTTCAAAGTTTGCTGCTATAATGGCATAACATGGTTTATTTATACACACAAGTGAGAATCAGATTTCAAATGAATTTAAAGTAATCTTTTACTGTAGGACTATGTCTCACCACTACCTCTTAAAACTTTGTGTGAGACTGATGTGATGTAAAGTAACTTACATGTATCATGAACAATGAAGCTCTGCCGATTTACTGGTGCAGGGAGTGCAGTCCTCTGTGGCTCCTTTTTGTTCCCTTTTTCACGCATACTTTGTATCAACTGTGCCAGGAATGATTTCCATGTGAATGAATCCCCTACATTTATCTGAATGGACTACTCTGTTCAACCAATTCCATCTCCAAGGGCTCAGACGGTCACAGACATTACACATGCTGTTCAGTCTGAACCTAGCGAAGTGGTTTTTACAATAAAAGCTCAGAGCAGACAGAACTAGTAGGAATATGCAGTATCACACAATATACTGAGCAGACTATCAATACTCTCATTCATTTCTTTCAATCCCTGGTTTGCTTCATGTTTCATTGTTCAAATCATTGTTTTAAGCTATCACAATAAAAATATCTTTGGTAAAATTTTGACAAATTGTTGTGAAGGACTTAAGGATACCAAATTTTTTGAAAAGAAACCATTAGCATAAATATTGTTGGCAAGCTAGGCACTGAAGTGATGATTCTAAGCTGATTTTTTTAATCAGTCCAACATTAAGCAAATCTATTACAGACAATAGAGAAACAAACACAAAACATTACTCAACTTGTATATGCTGTTCTGGCCAATGTTTATGTAAAGATAAAGAATCTACAAAATACCAGTCTGGACTTGAATCCATACTGACTCAGCAACCATGCAGTAGATTATCGTTCACAGTTAATTAAAGCGTGTGCCTTAACATCTACTCAGACTATTGTGTCAGAATAATTCAGTTATATAGAATATATCTATTTGGTTTCTCCTTGTGATACAGTTCTGTTTTCCAGACATCTCACAAATAATACTACAAACACTGAGTTACTTTATCCTTATGTCAGACTTCAAATCAGGTTATTTTCAGCTGGCAGGTAGCCAATACCTATCACCAATAGCTTACACGAAAACAACTAAGGCAGTAGTTCAACAGTCTTTATGTACTGCTTATGGAAGGTAAAGACTAATCACCCTTCATTTACCTTTCTTAGATAACAGAAGTGCGACTTTCTCCACTTCCTAACATCTACATACTTTTGGTTATTAAGCAAAAGCTCTAAAACAGAAGCAGCAGTTTTTCACACAGTCTTATTCAATGGGGAACATACTGTCACAGATGTTCTGGATAGCAAATGCATAAATGAGCTTAAAAGACAGTATGTGCAGAGTAAACAAAACAACCAGATCAAAACCTATTTAAAACAAAGACACAGAGACAATGAAAATCTCTGAAAATTCTTACACAATGAACTGCCAACAGCTGTGGTGATATCCTGGGGTAATAAGCACCCCTGTATACTTATGCTCTTACAACACTTTCATAAGCATAAGCTTGTCCTGTGAAGAGACTGATACACTTTTCATCTGCTTCCATGCAGATGTTCTCGCATTTCGCTTGGAGTGTGGATCTGGCACAGACCTGCTTCACTAGTGCAAATCAGTTCAAAGAATTTTGAAAGTGTCACTTTGCTCTTACAGACTTTAACAAGACTTGATCTAGCATATGGGCAATTCCCTAACTCCATGCTCAGACTAGTTATTGTCCAACCTCTCGCAACTGGCCTAAAGTTAACATGAATAGTGTACTGTGTATGCTTAGTGATGGACAGAAATGGTAAATGTTCATGCTTGACGCACATCAGATTTGCCCTGGCAGGTGATCTGATGGCAATCAGGTGACCAAGTATTAACAAACCTAGCATCTCACCAGAAAAGACTAGTACAAATCTCCAAATTAATTCAGTACAGGAAACTTAGCAGATATTTTGAAGACTAAGGCTAACTGTCATAGTTAGTCACCTGCTGTGATGCAGGCTCTAATTAAATAAATAAGCAGTTAAATAAGTAATAAGTAGTTAAATAAATAAGTAGAACTAAGATCATCAAGCACTTCAACAGAAAGTCTTGATTATTACAGTCTAGTAAGTCTTTCCTCTTTCTGTATGTCTGTATGATCTTTTGTAGCTAGATGGGAATTCATTCTGTCCACACCTGAAGCCAGCGACAAGCAGGGTAAGTCGCAGTGCAATGCTGAACTTGAGCCAGTATGCACTGTTGAAAAGACTCCACAGCTGCTTCTCAGCTTGAACAGCCAGAGCCTATAATGCACCCAACAGTAACAGACTGTAAATGCATATGCCATATGATCAGAAATCTGGTTAAAGCTAGCATGCTAAGCTCTCTGCAGGGAGAGGGGATCAAGAGAAAATGAAATTACAGCTGTGATTCTAAGCTAAAATTTCACTGTAGACTAATCCAATTTAAAACATTCTAGTCCCGCTCCTTTCAATTCCTCAGCTGTACCAACCCAGAGGTTACTCGCCTCCATTGCACCAAGTCTACCATTTGTGTGGTCAAATGCTAAACTGTGTATATGAAATGGTCTCCTTTTACAAAACAAAACAACTGCCCCTCTGCAGAGTGTGCATTTTTTAAAAATGTGCAGATCCAAACAAAGAGCCTGTCTCAAGTTCTTTAACAGCTAGTTACTACTGCAATAGGTTTCTAAAATGTTTTATCATAGAATAGATTTGTCTTCATGTCTTCTGCCCTTCAGAATGGGAAGGAAACAGTAGGACTACTGTATTTTTTTTTAATAAGGCTGCTCATACACACAGAACTCCTGAATCAGGTCCCACAATTTTTTGTTCAGTAACAATATGCTTTTTATTTGCCTTCTGGTGCTTGAACTTTTATGGTAAATTTAGGTCCTTCTTTCAAGTTGTTCTACAAATAATGTAACTTTTTTTAAAAGGCTGAGATATTCACATGACCAATTAACTCTAGAAATTGAGTGCTATCTAATCTACCAAATTAGACTTGTGATAAGAATCAAACTGGCAGCAGTAATAACAAAATAGAGAACAGGTGTGTGTTTGGTAAATTATGACCAATGGACAAACACATGCTTTCTTTTCAAACTGTCTTTTACTATGTCCCTATATTGCAGTTTATTGCAATGCAACAAAAGAAAGGACTGTGTTGGCACTCCTTGCATATGCCAGCACTAAATCAATTTTTTTGGCTTAAGACACTGATAAAGGTGGTTTGAGCAAACGCAGCTGATTTTGCATTGAAATGGATGAGAAAAAAAAGTCTCAGTTTATCTCAGCTTGGTTTCTCCTTTTCTGCAAGAGCTTAGTAGTCTTGGGCCTCTCTACTCTGCAACCTGCCTTTGCTCTCACATACAGGTATTCTAACTGCTTGGCTGCTCTAAACTTCTCAACTGTGTAGTTAACAACAGGAACTGCCTTTTCCTTCCTTCTCTCTGCCTCTCACTCCTTCCTATCAGTCTGCTATCTCAAGCTGCAAAGCCATGCCTGGTACGTTCCCCTAGCCATCTATGCACTCCTCTTTGTTGACTTTTACTTTACAATTCCAAGCACAACCCCTAATGTAAACTATTTCTATTTATTTAAATAATGGATTAAGAGGAAAAGACACTAGACAAAATATTTCATATTGATTACTTAGATTATAACTGTTCTAGTTACCTACTGAATCTCACAAAACCAACAAAGGGAATCCTAGTGACAAAATATACTTAATGATAACATCTAAGAGAACAGGAAAAAT
>NW_009613165.1:0-21304 GCF_000690535.1 Cariama cristata | reverse complement strand
ATGCCTGCTAAGCCGTGGTGCTTTCATTTAACATAAAAGGCTTATTTTGTAACTTTTTACAGTAAATTAAATTACTTTGAAATAAAAATATTTCTTCCTTATAAAACATAGCAAACTGATATCATAACAAATTATATTTTGTTAGAAAAATTCCTGGTATTATTTCTAAAGGAAGTGAATGGCAAAAATACCTACTGCTTAAGATGTCTGGTTACCTAGCAAAGATAATGAAGTGATAAGAACTGTTTAGGGGTTTAGAGCAGAATATAAGATACTAGCTGCTAACTTCCAGGTATCCTTCATAAAGCTGCGTAATAAGTGATAACAGAAATAATTAACTTTGTCTGAAATGAAAAATAATTTAGTTGTAAATTCAACCCCCTCAGAAAGTAAAATCACTCACCAATTTATTTATTTTTAATCAACTTATAATTACACAAGAAAAAGAGTGCATTTCCTGAAGACTATCAATAATCACAGAAGCATTTAAGTTGGAAAAGACCTTTAAGATCTTAGAGTCCAAATAAGCAGGTTTATTAAAATAAACTATTGTATTCAGTGAGAATGATCTATAGAGCACTGGGCACAAAGCTGGAACAAATGCAGTTTTAACCTAACTTCTATTCTAATTTTAGATTGATGTTCTCTCCCTCCTCTAAACTGAATGTCTTTGCATACATGACATTTAGGGCTAGAACTCACAAGACCAGGGAACTTGCATTAAGGCAGCCAGCAATAAAAACATTTCCGAGTATCACTAAAACTTGGACTAAATATTGCAACAGTTCAGAAGCTGCTTTATGGGGAGCTCAGCCATAAAGGGCAGTATGGGTCATAATCTCATCAACCTTCTCAGTAAATCAATCTGCCTGTAAGAGTCAGATCCTTTACTTACTAAACTCTAGCATTTGATCGTATGTGCAAAAAGCAATAGCTTATTTTCCTACTACACCTTTGGACCCAAAGAGCTAGCTATCCAAAATGTTAAGATACTTGGGTTGGAGAAACATTGGTGGCGAGTCAGGAATTTCTTTGAATCAACTGAGTTTACTTGCAAAAATGCTATCAGTCATATTTTTGTGAACACAGAGCAAGTCTGATAAACAAAGAATTATTTCCTTTCCCTTAGAAGATACAGTAAAGGCAGTGCCAGGATTCCTAGAGCCAGATAAAAAAACCACCACAGGTAGGTAACACAAAATGCTGAGCCAGTCTAAACTTGCAATGCCAATTCAAATTTGTCTAAAGTATTTTTTATTAATTTTATGTTAGCAAACTTCATTCTTTACCACATCTGTCTACAGACCAGTTTTATTGGTTTTTCTGCAGATAGCCCAAAGGATTTCTTTTCAGTCCCTTCCTGTTTCCCGTTAACTTCTTGATGCAGTGTTACTGCATTCAAGCCATAAATCACCTTTAAATGAGGCTGGATTATACTGATTTCTCAGTCATCACTACTGAGCTTTCCTTACCTGCTGACTTCTGTACTGTGGCATTCCTCGTAACAAGTTTCCATCCACACCACACTGTGCACTGAGCCTCTTCATCAGAAGGCTCTCCAGCCTTGCCGCGCCATGTTATGTAGCAATCCGCTGCAGTAACATAGCACCAGTACAGAGACCAAATGATCCATGCTGCTGCAGTATAGGACACTATCAAGTAGAACTTTAGTTTTCAAATGCAACTTAACATGAACTCAGCTGTGATCAAAAGCAAAGCTTACTGCTTCAGCCAAGCCCTGAATTAGCACCAACATCTGAACACCTGTTAAGTGACGCAAGTGTGTCTTAGATTGCATTAAAATCACAACGCATTGCAGGTGAGGCATTGGGCTTCTACCTGCAGTACTACTTTGCCTTTGATTGTGTTATGTTTGCAATCTTGCCACTACCAGATAAACTCCTCTTAACAAATTTTATGCTGTAACAAGCACAACCTGAAAGGAGTGCTTCAGTCTTTTAAGCACTGAACTTTAACTCATTAAACTCTTCCTCTGGCACCTGTCTGAAGCTTTACATATTCTCATTAGAAGACCAAAAGAAGACAGAAACAGCTCATTTACAACTCTGTGCAGTAGTAACAGCAGGTCTCCTTTGGTATATTTTCCTTCATTTATACTCCACCTATTTCAAAGACATTCTAAGTGTTTATAATACAGTAGTAAATCTGCATGCAAAAGTAACACAGATTTGTACATCAGCAGTAGTATTCCACAAAATGAAGCTAAACCAGAACCTAGCTCATCTCCTGTCCTGCAGGGCTTGTTAAACAGACAGGCTTTCAAAGTGAGCCTAGATCAGGCTCACTGTGGGGGAGGGTTTGTTCTCTGTTGGAACAAGAGGGTAAGTAAATTTCAAGACTGACAACATTGCATTGTAAGACTTGAAGTTTATTAGCACAAGTATCCATGTTAATCTTAAAAGTCACGCTAGCATTAACCGATACATTCAGAAATCTGATGAAAAATGTACACCAGTCTAACACAGTAGTCATTGGACTAAGTGTGTAGTTGTGAGAGGACTATGTTAAAGTCTCCCAAGTACATTAAGCTACAATATGAAGAAATATTTCCATAAGATACTCCACATTGTAAGGAAATTTTCTGCTCTGAGTTCTAATGAAGTGGCTGGGCACGAGTGTACAAACAGAGCTTGTACACAGAAAGGCAGTGGACCACCAGTCAAGAACACTGCACGTGGGGACTTCTGCCTCCTATCTGTATGAAAAAATCACTCTGAGAGCTCTTCTTTCCTTCACTGAAATGTTACAGATTATTGATGGTTCCCAAACTTCATGGACAGAGTAATGTGAGAAGCTTCCTAAACTGTTTTTGCTAATTCTGATATTTTTTAATTTTATTGCAGTTCTTCTGAAGTCATTCTCTCTCCAAGTATAACTAAATAACACCATTTTATCCCCCTCCTCAAACTGTCTTTTCCTTTTACTTTTCACTTTCCCTCTTTCAGGTTCATAGACTCCTTCACTTCTAAAGAAGTCTTCCTAAAAGTATTTTCAGAAAGTAGGAAATAAACTCCATTTTAATAAGAAAGGCACAGACAAAGAAATGTGAGATGCAGTAAAGAGGAAGAAAAACAAAAGCTAAAACTAGCCAAAAGAAAAGACATCAAGAACATTTTAAGCTGAAGTTAGTAAAGAGAGTAAAGAGAATAGAGCACAGGAATCTAGCACAGACCAAAACAAAGATCTGAAAGCCTGCAGTAAAGCATGATTAGAGAAAAAACTGACACGCAAGAATGACTAGAATTTTCCTTGGTTGTTTCTTTTCCACATCATTACATGAGCAATAGTGCAGTTTTACTAGTGGAAGAATGTATAGACATGTTAATTGCTGCAGATCAACACTTGGCTAGATAATAGGTTTGAATTTTTTTAAATAAACAATTTTTCTCCCCATTGTTAAAAAAGACCCCATACTTGAATTAACATCAGTTGGTATGCCATCTTTTGACTGAATCCCTATAAAGTGATGCCTTCTTCACAGCAGTTTTTTGATTAGCTTTATTTTGTCAGGTCTTAAGGGAGAGTTAACAGCAGAGGTGTAGAATTTTTTTAAATCGTTAATATTGTGAACAGTTGTGATGTAGGGTAAGAAAAAGGCAGGAAAGTATACTGCTGAAATACTACTGAGGTTCAAACAAGCAAATGGATCATAAGATTTAAAAATAACAGATCAGTCTAAAATACACCAAACCTCTACTTGACAGTGAAATTTGGGATTAAAAATCTCTCCATTTTTAATCTTTTAACTGTGTCATGAAACATCGACATTTCTGCCATTTTTTCCAGGTTATATTGTGTTCATGCTGTCACAAAGTTTCCAATGGATTTTCACCACTTAGCATTTTCCAGAACGATGAGCTATGCCATTTTACAGTTGCTTTAAGTAAGTGGTTTAAGGTCCTTTGCCAATGTAATAAAGAAGTAGAAAGTTCAGAAAAAGCTGAAGCCATAACTGGATTTTAAGTTTTATTAGTTCTTTAGAGATAACAGTAAGACAAACAGACTTGATTTCTAAAGAAGAAATTACAAAGATATTAGTCCTCAAAGATATGGGTACATATCACCCTTAAGTGACAGGCATCAAACAGAGATGCCAGTGGAAATTAGGGATTCTGAAGTAGGGATTGGTATTTCTAAAAGTAATTTTGGTATTTAGTATCTAAATATTTATTAGTCAAAAGTTCAAAATCCTAGATGTTTCTCATTCTGGAGAAAACAGGTACTGTTACAGAGATCAACACAGAAGATCTCTGATAGAATGGAATATTCAGTTACCATTTTAGAGAACTGATGCAGTTATTCCATGACCAGTGTTACAGCCTGCTCATAACAACAGCCCTCCCTACAGGTGAATGTCAAGCTTTCCACACATTCTTCTGTGCCAATTTTGTTGACACTCCTCAACTCTTCTTCTCAGATTGAGACAATTACCTCAGCTACTGCTCAGTGATGTAAGGTGCAGAGATGCCCCAACCAGCTCATACATTCAGCAGAAGCACAGGGATATTTTGCAGAACTTGAATGAAACAAACTCCAAACTTTATGATAAGTAATAATAGATTTTCTTTAAAGTTACTAATAACCATTTACTCCAATAACATCAATTAATAAGGTTACAAACTATACAGATTATAGCCTTGCCATTTCTTGGATAATTAATTCAAGAAAGAAAATTTGTGAAAGAATTTGTTCTGTTCTCCCAAAAACTATGTCTAAAAAGTGCATTCTGTCAAAACAGGGTTGTATTATTTTCTTAGCAAGCTATCCAGACCTAACAGGAGGTTAATAAATACAAGACAATCTGTGACATAATCCAGTTAAAGAGAATTGCACAAAAGATCATTCTTTACTACAAAAAATGTCTCATCTATTCCCACTAAAGAATGTTTGAAATGGGGTTTGTTCCTTACTTCATTAACAAAATGTGCACCAGATCAGATGTTTACCCATATTTCTGAATCTGCAAAATGAACTTCACATACAAATCAGTTTACTTATACTGTAAATACACAATTTAAACTAGAACCTATGTGCAATTTCAATGGTCATACTGAAATTACCCCCTCTTGGGTCTAATTATAAATTCAAATTAATATTTTTTAAAGGAAAGCCTTTTAATAACTATGTATAAACTCTTATCAATGTGTCTTATATGTCGTGAACAAAGAAGCTATGACCTATCCAGTGAAATTCCAATTTCCTTGATTTGGAAATCAAGGCAGTTATATTTGATAACAGTATTTTTCTTCTTAAATGGTATCTGCCTGCATACAAAATGAGTGCTTTTTAAAAAAACCAAACACAACCTACAAACACCACCCTCCCAAAAAAACACCCCAAAACAACCTACAATGCTTTTCAGTCTACTATACCTTTTATATCAGTGTTATGATAATATACCAGAAAGCCCTAATTTCAACTGTTTGAGACAAGGACAACACAAAACCAGACCAACCAAACTGAAAAAAAGAACGACAGTGTATGGAGGAGGTGAAAGGAAATTATAAAAAATACAGATTTTTTTTCTCATTATAAGATACAAAATGCTTATGATGATGGAGAGCTTCAAAAGCACAACCATACAATACTCAGTAAATGTCAGCTATTGTTCAAAACCACTCAACTTTTACTGACTCTCCAAAACTACCACTAGCTTCTATAGTTGAAAAAATATTCATGCAATAATGAACTGCTATAGCAAGCCTAATGATGAGGGGATTAGAATTGAAAGTGAGAGCACTGGACTTTCTTTTCTGGCAGCATAGTTCAAATCCCAGACAGATAGTAGGATATATGAGCCAGAGGGCCTTCATTCATTCTCCAGCAAACACCACACCACAAAAGATCCATACATTATGCCAGGAAAATACTCAGCAAGAATGAGAAGCCTTGGAAACAGAAATTCTTGACTTAGAGTCTGGTTGAAGGTCAGTCTTCTAACACTGCAAAGTTCACTTGATTTGCATTTGATATGTAAAGGATTTTGGAGTTGTTTATGATCTTTTATTTCCTGCAAATGATCCAAAGATGGAGGCAAATATTAATCTTTTTGATTTCATGGCTTGGTGGAAGGAGACTAAAAGAAATGCTACATATTATTGAAGGAGCTAATGAAAACATATAGACAAACTTTTTTCTAGTCTCTGTTAAATTAAAAAAGAAAATGCCTGTATAAAAGAAAGCAGAGTCAAATTTTAAAGTTTCCAGTTTTCACACCAGAACTTTCTGATAAATTCATAAGCCTACATCCAATTTACTAGATCAGATCCCACTTAATAGCTTCAGAAAATCCGTTAGCTAATTAAACATGATGAACTGATGTCTGCTGATTTGCTAACCCCCCCTTTATTTCAAAACAAACCTATGCTACATTGATTTTTTTTTTTTGTTCCATGATGCTTGAATCAAATGAGATTAGACACAGTTATGAAAGCAGCGCTAATCTGATGACACTACTCCAACACATAAAGTGACAGGCCTTTCATTAAAAATATACAGAAAAGACTCCAACAGTGATTAGATTATTTTCCTTCTTTTCAGAAATCCTTTTATATGACAAAAAGAGTTCTTAGCCTGGCATCTAATTATAATTCCAATCACATAATCCACTGCAAAGGATTATGCAATCCTTGCACAATTTGGAGGTGTCATTTACGGCAGGAACTTAGATGCACTTAGATACGTATCTTCAGTGCAACAAACCAGGTAGGTAAGTGTCTAAACATTAGCACTGGTGATTGCAATCAGCTGCTGGGGCAGAAAAAAAATTATGGGCACGAAATTAATGGTTGCTTTCAAGAATTTCAGACTTAGCAGTTTATTACTTGAACTCAGTTCAGCTGAGGGTGACCAAAGACGAAGACACAAAGAAGCATTTGCCTCTTTATGAGCACTTGATCAAATGCACATGCACACAGAGGACATTACACTAATCCGGTCTACCATTATGATTGTAAACTGCTGAATGATTTTCCTTGATACAAGTCTGACAAATACTGTTGGAGAGTATTCTTTAGGCAGATATATGTACCTTTCCCTAGCTGTTTGGTGAACTAAAACCAACTTTAGAAATATACTGCAGTTCTTCAGCAGCAGAGACTATAAGTTATGGTATTCTTTATATTTTGAAAGTAAAACCAACCTAAAAATATATGTCATTCAGTCAGAGTATCTTAATAATTTTTGCCATCCACAGAACAAAGGCACAACATCTCATCTCTTGAAGTCAAATTTCTAAGCTCATAAAATGCAACTACCTCTATCAATAGTACTTGCATTTTGGTTCCCCTTGTGTTGAAGCACACTAGCTGCAAAACTTTGAGGGAATAAGCTTGGAGAGGAACATTGATGGATCCTAAAAGCTTCAGCCCAGAAAAAACCACCACATAAACAAGGGAATTGTAAAATTAATTGCACCATGAAGTCTTGGCTAAGAATGATTAATGCATTTCAAAGTTCTTACTAACGTCTTCCTTTGCTGAGAGCAATATGGCATGCATATAGAAATAGGAACCACAGCCTCTGACCCTTGCACATAGAACTGAGGCCAGGACAAGCAAGACAAGGACATTACATAAATTGCTGCTGTAGCTAAGTAAAGTTTATCTGCACACTTGAAAATCTTTCTTTGACAGTGCCAGTCATTGGTGAGAGGAATGTGTTCCTGTCATAAGGAAACATAGAACCAGGGGCATTCTGGTATTATGGTATCATGGTGCGGAACATGCAAACAAGAAAAGGCTGAGAGAGATCAAAACAGTAAGGTTTAGAAAAGGTATATTATGTATATAACACTATTTTACTAGAAATTTGTGAATATTGTATTGCATTTTGGCACCCTCTGGTGCTGAGAGTTAAAATTCTGAGAAAAAATCCACTCCACAATGTTACTAACTGTGGAGATGCTCCTGATGTACGTAAAGAACAGGATCCTATTATTCTAAAGCACAAACTTGGTGCTCCAAAACTAAGAAACATGCAGAAGCACTAGAATTCAATCCATGTAACTTAATAGCAAGACACATTTGTCTGAATATCTAAGAAAATCCTTGTATTTTTGATACAGTTTGGTGAAAATAGTTACTTCTTAAGTATCTCTTTGCTTCAAGTGAGTTGTTTATCATTAAAAGGTTCTTTGTTTGTTTTCAGTTATATATTTGCCAAAAATAAGATAATTACTAGTGCAACATTAAAACAAAAACTTCTTTTTAGTATGGCTCACTGTATCATCCCTCACAAAGAAGTTAATGCTTGTGCCATGACTGCAACATTTTTCCAAGAGCAGAAACAAGTACAGTCATGTGAAACGAGCCCTAAGCACTACTGCTGCAATAGTGGGAAAGCAGCCATTACATCGACTGGGCATTACAGCTGCTGTTTTCCTAAGCCTTTTCTACCATACTCCAACAGTATTAGATCACAGACATTTACACGCAAACCTGTCTATGCAGCATCTTTCAAATCTTTTCAGTCCCTGTGTGTGTCTCTCAAAGCAATCAGTGCATCTTTTCATTTGATAGTAAGGTTGTCATAAAACTATCAATTACAAAAAAAACATGTAGTCAACATATTCCTGTATTTTTCCTCAAGATTCTCCCTTATATTCCAGTTCTGCTATTCCATTTTAACTCAGTGTGAATGTTACTTGTTCAGCCTGCCTAGAGACACCGTTTCTCAACACTTCCACCAAATGCTGTTTCACTCTTCTCTCATTCTGATTAGTAACATAAAATATACAACTAACTAGTAGATAACTGTATTGCTGAAAAGCAACGGAAAACTGTCAGTCAAAAACTGTAAGGCCTCTGTAACTAATATCAATTACATAGCAATTAATATCGAATACAAAAAGTGCCCACTGCCCTTCCAAACTAGCCGTGAATAGGAACAGTGCTTGTAGGTAAATTAAGAAGCCATATTCCCACTTTTACACGTACAATAGAATACCTTGTCACCACAACACTAACAAAAGCAATTGATAATTTTGTAGCAAGCTTATTGAGTAAAGGCCACTTGGGTCAAAATCTGACTGAAATGTCCCTGAGCCTCTATGTAGGTGTAAACGTCTACCCAAATCTCCCTGTAATTCTGGGTGGGGGCTGTAATGGTATTTCTTTTGGCTTTTTTCAGGCTATTTTTCTGGGTTCCACACCCTAGTGGTTACAAACTCGACTATTTACAAAACTAACTACAGTCATGTATTGCAATAATAATATTTACACTATTTCCATGGAGGGTGATGGCAAAAACTAAGAGATCTTGTTATCAGTGATTCCTGTGATTTCCAGATACTGCTGACTCTGGAAGCTGCTTGTTTCGCTTTGCTCCAGAAATCACTGGTAGCTATTACTAATTTGAATAAACTAATATAAACATATATAAATGTATATCACAATTCTGAACACAATAAATTAATATTTTGGGTTGTTAAGTCAATGCTTAACTGCCTGCCAGCGTTTTGGAAATACAAGTAAAGCCCCCTAAAAGAACAAAGGACGTTATTTTACTTCAGTGCTAGAACTGAGGAAAATTCACTGCTGATTTAGCATGGTGGAACTACCTCTGCACATTCATCACAAAGAAGCCTTTGTGTCTGCACAGAAGAGCCTTTGATGTGCAGCTTTTTGTTTCTTCATACTGTAACTTCTGCAGGGTGGTAAGTTGCATTAATTTCAATGACTGGTTTTATGAGACAAAAATTGGAAGGAAGAAGCAAGGATTAGCTATAAAAATCACTTGCTAGTTCAATGTTCTTCCACTATGGTTGTTAAAACAGAGAAAAAAGTTTTACGATAGATTATAGAAGTGCAGAATCCGAGTTTGGTGTTCTGTTTTTAAGCTAACTCCAAAATTGCAAATGGTATTCACTTACACAATATTACATGACTTCCAAAATAAATGTAGTGTGTTTACAGATACAAAGCTTTTCTTTTTTACATGTGTCAGTTTTGAAGCACTGATCAAACTATAATATTCTATACTATAATATACCAATATACAATGCAGCTACCTATTTACATAGTCATTTAGCGAAGATTCTCGAGAGCAAATTTTAATTTAATTGGTGTATGGGCAACTTCGCTGTTTTCACTTTCCTCAGTTGCTGTTTTCACTTTCCTCAGATACGTGTGTTATCTTCAATACATGGTAAATTAAGTCTTGCAATTGTAATACAAATTAGCCAGATTTCAGGTTGGCCAGTACAAGATGGTAAATCCACCTCAATAATGAGCATAATCTATTGTAACCAACAATAAATTTGGCAGATCTACAGTTCTGAAAATATTAGTCAAACTACATTATATAATCACCTTCATTATACAATTTGCTGGATGGAAATAAGACAAGAAGTCCAGACAGGGAACTCGGAGCTGACCTGTCTCTGCTAGTGACTGGCAGATGTATTTGACCAATTCACTTAACCATGAGTCAGTCAGCCTACAACTGGAATTCTGCAATCTATCTTCTTTTACAAAACTGATTGATATCATTAAATTGAATTTTAAAAGGCTAGAAATTACTAAGAAAGCCACAATCAAAGTATACTCTTCAGGTAACTGCTATGCTAATTTCATAATCCCAATGACATCCTAGTTTTCCAACTGTGTACAAACTTGCAATTCCTTCTGTTTGCTTCCCATACTGCAAGCATTTATGTACGGGCATTTAAGATAGGCCCGCAGCTGTGCTGCTTTCACAGAGGAAGAGTGAGATCCTCCCCCATCATAAGGACACCTCTTCACTGATCCTGCGTCATCACTTCTCTTTAGATTATGATAACCCTTCCTCAGGATGTATTCTCTCCTGTCCAAGCCTCTTCTGCTCACTGAAAGGACTGAAGAGGAACCTGGGCCACTGTAACCTTCACCCTTAGCCCCAGAGCTTCACAGTCCTTGGTGCCCATGCAGTTGTGCAGCAAGGGGCAAAAGTCTAAGGACCAGAGAAGCCTTGACAGTCTCTCTGCAGTATTCTGGATTCAAGCCCCAGCACTCAGCAAACATCCCAAAACATCACATCATGGCAGCAGATAGGTGCTTCCATTCCCTACCGATGGGAATTTCCAATACCTATCTGCCGTTTTTTGCTCTTCTTGTTGATGTTCAATTCAGGCTCAGCTGGCTCTCATGCCTCCTCCGATGGTCTTCATTCATTCTCACCTCTTCCCAGGGCACTGCACTTGTTCTGCGACTGCAGCTCTGCAGGCAGAGAAGGAGCCTTCTCTTCTGTTGCCAGAAATAACAAGGATCCAAATCTCTCCATCTTGGGATTGATTTACTGTTGATTTCTTCTTTCTTCCCTGATGGTACAAAGCCTGCTCACGTTCTCTCACAGCTCCTTTTCCTCAGTCAGCTCCTTAGCCAGAGCCCACCTCCCACAAGGTGGCCACCTCACCCCGCACCCCATGCCCAGGGAGAAGCACTAGACATCCAGACACTCCCTGAATGGTCCCTCTGACCAATGCTGTAAATTTTGGTATGGCTGTTAATAGGAATTATTCTACGTGAGAAAATTAATTCCTGCCATATGGTCACTCAATGTCATATTTGCTTATGCTAGATCTCAAAAGGCTGACGTCCTATGGTATGTTGTTATGTGTGGGGTCACGGTACCAGGTAAAAGAAGTTGGGAACCTTCCAAATAACTGAGCACAACTACCTTGTTTATAATAATGCCATTAGAGGGATACACAAGTTTCCAGTTTTCCCAGTAAAACCAGATCCATTCTATCAGTAATCACTACCATGCAACATTTTATTTTTTTTTTAATGCTTCCCACATAGACCTAAAGGGGACAGCCAAGGGTTTTGGGGCAGAAAAAAATTTACATTTAATATATGTACTCTTCAGTATGATAAAAGCTGTTGTTACAGAACGTTTGATCATTGAACACCTCTTGGCCCTACAAACTGGAGATGTGATAGAAAATTGACAACATATCTTATTTACTCATAAATATATATATTCACATAACAAGATTATATAATAAATTCTTTTGGAAATAATGGAAAAAAACAAAGACATGCCCTTTTCACATGAAGAGCTGCTTGTTTTCTTTATACTCAGGTCATGGCAACAACTAGAACTAAGCATTTGGCTGGCAGCCTTTAATTTAATTCTGTTAAAGTGAATTTCCTCACATTTTCATCAGAGAAGAATTTACAGCAGACTGCAAGCCACACAGAACCAAAATCACAGCTTCCCCATCTGCCTATCATTACCAATAACCCACAGAGCAAATAATGTCCAGCTATCTTTCAAAAAAGAAAAAAAAAATTTAAATGTTACTTTTGAAAAACACATATAATATAGTAAACACATTTCACACAATATGTGAAATTTTTTCCTAATCCACAGAGCAAATAGCTAGCTGTAATACAATTGTAAATTCTAAACAAGAATTTTTGACAGTGTTGTGGATAATAATTTATAAAATTTGAAATTTATATTCCAGAGTTAATATCACCCACTTGTGAATCTGAAACTCCTTTGTTCCCATTTACTCTGCTTCGAAAGTATCAAAAAGGTATACCACTACTTTTCATCGAAGTATGATCCCCATCATTGCACCGACCACAGACCCACTTCTGCTTCATACCGTTCATCATATCCACACCTAGCCTATGCATAACCTCCAGGGTCTCTGTTTGCCCCTATGACACAAGATTCAATCTACTCCTGTGCATCTCTGATCTACATTCTAGTATCAATTACAGCAGGAAAAAATCTGAAATCTTCTCTGACTGCTTACTATAAAAACAATTTCAGATTTCTACCCATATGAAAGAGAATGCTCATTTTCACAAGAAGCAAATCTGAAGTTTCTATAACTCCTGTAAAATGGAATGAGCTTTGTTTCCCACTTGGTAGATAGCATGCAGGGATGCAAGAAGACAGTAGTGATGTCCCGTTAGCCACATCTTTCAGTTCAAAGGAGCTGGAGTATCCACAGATAACTCCTTTGTACTACAGGTGCTTCATCGTCTTCCTGTCCGCAGTGTGTGTATAAACCACAAGTTGCTGAGCATCTTCTCTGCACAATTGTGCCTGTGCAGGATCAGGTGCTCAGTCACATTCCCTTCACACTTGCCAAGTGGGAGTAAAAGAATGAGAGAGACAAAGAATGTCAGCATAGAGTTAGAAGGCTATGTGTACTGACTGAAGAGTTAATCAATTCCACAGAAATATCACAGAGCTAAAATTCTGCAGAACACCGATTTGGATATCACCCTCACTTTATCTACAAGAAAATGTGAATGGCTTGCCAAGCCATGCTGCAAGGCCAAGACAAATACATGGTTAGAATCTGGGAATTCCTGGCACCCAGTCCATTAGCTCATATTGCACACTGACTTAGCTACAAAAATCAAATTCATAAATTGTGATACAGTTCCATTAAGTGAATATTCAAGTAGATAAAGCAAATTTACAAACAAACCTTTAAAATACAATACACATTTGCTGGTTCTAAAAATCCACAGAGGGATAATTTTGCTGAAAATTTCCAGTACAGTAAAATCAGCATACATTTGAAACAGATCTAATAAAACCTTGTTGGAGGAGGGAGGAGAAGAGCGTGTATATAATTCTGGGCTAGATTCCCAGCCTGTGTAATATTCGTAATTAAAGACTGACAAAAGGACATGATTTTTTAATAGTATTGTTTCTGGAATTAGATCAGAGTCAGTATTCGCATGGTATGCTGAGTCAGTCACTCATATTCATAACTGAGGGAAAAGAAAAGTTTAATCAAGACTAAAATCTTTTCATCCTTTGAGAACATGCTTGGCAAGCTCTTTCCAGAAATGGCACCAACTACACACAACCAACCTGAGGGACATACACACTACCTAGAGATGATCCAAACAGTTGATAGGACACTCTGACCCCACTACAACTTTTAGCTATCAAGAAAAATAGTCCACACCCTGGGAAATTTAAAAAGAGCAGTAAGTCCCATAATATTAAAGTATCCCTCATCAAAGAGACAAGAGTCTGCAGCCATTTCTCTTATCCCTATTCAGAGGAGGTCCGAATCAATGCAGATTAAAAGCTTTTTTTTCCCCAGAAAGAAAGGTAACGACCACACTTAAAGCCTGGATTTATTAACCAGGGACATCTTCAAAGGAAAGGTTGGCAAAAATCACCTATGTTTTCTCTGATAAAGCTAGCATTGTGCCAACTCTGTCCATTACAAAAAAGCTAGGCACTCCGGGCTAAATGATATTCTTACTAACATTGATATAGCCTTGAAGTAACTGCAGTGGCTTGGTTTTGTTAGCTCAGACTCAGAATGATTCAAATGAAAGCAGAAGTTAACCCAGTGTTTTTACTTACAAAACATTCCTGTTATCTGCACTGAACCAGATGACTGCACTGCACCACTGCTTAAATACTGCACTTCATTCCCAGAGCATGTGGGTGAGGATAAAAAGCAAATACAGTATTTAAACAGTGTGGGAGAAGGTAAGGATTTTTTAGGTTGTTTCAGGTTCATTATCTTTTAATTGTATATTCAAATTTTTGCTTTTAAATCTGCATATTTGATGAAGAGCAAAATTTATATATTATTAATCTCAAAGTACTATACCTTAGCACATATGCTAGAGAAACATGTCCTACTCCTCTTGATTATTTCAGAAGTCTTGAGAACAAATCTGTATATTTGCTGTTGGTTTTCCAATATTTGTTTTCTAAGTAAACTCTGGTAGAGGCAACAGAATCTTTATCAGTGTCTCAAATTTATCTGCACAATACAACTGCTTCATTCTTACAAAATGAAGAACCAAGTAACTGAGCTGCAGAAGCAACTGAATAAACAGGCAATGGGAGAACTCCATCACCCAATAGTATTTAGTAAACCCATACAAAGCAGAAGGGAAACTTGTTGAAAAGCAGCTAAGCCATCTGGGTAGATTCTGTAGATATCTTTCGCCATTCAGGTTTGATATATGGAAAGTGACAAACAAAATAAGGTACACAATAATAAGGCATTCTCAGAGGAAGTTTCATCTCAAAATTTTAAAGTTACCTTGCAGATGATTAACTTGCACAACCACATGTGCAATAAGAAAGGATCTACTGTCTATACTTTAGAGAAGGGAAAATGGAGTAGACTGCCTACAGTCACACAGCATGGTAGTTGGACGTCTGGAATAAAAATCCAGAAGTTCGGGTTTAAATCACTAGACCACAGATCCATACTTTTTCTTCTGAACTGTATAGGAGGAGCTGAGCTATAGTATCATCTGAAAAGCTTTAATGGAACAACTGGACTGCGTAAATATTTGTTGACTTGATGTTAATTTAAAAAAATAAAAGCCTAGATGGCTACACCTAGATTTCAAAATGTAAGACAAGAACAAAACTTTGCACTGTCAACTTTGTCTTTGGTAATTATTAACTTAAGGATGTAGTCTTTAAGGCTGCTTTGGCACTTAAGGTAAACTGAGGTGTATTTCCTAACAATTTGAGGATTAACTTGAGACAAAAATAGGTGTTGCTTATCACTTTGCTCTGAAAATTACAAATAACATAAAAAGAGACTAGATAAAACTTCATAACACCAAACAGACAACCTTGAGATGAAGAACAACAAATATTTACAGAAAAAGAAAGTGAACAAAATAATGTGGTTAGGATTTCATACACAGACATCCAAAAAAAGAAAAAAGCAGAACAAAGTAAAACAGAAATAGAGAGCTGCAACACAAACAGAAATCCCAACACAGGGAGGCCCAAGATCAAGGGTAGTTGTAGTTAAGAAAATTCAAAATGCATCACAGATGCATCACGTTTGCACAGAATACAACTTGAAGAAAATAGACAAAAGGACACTGAAAAAAGCTGCATGAGAAAGTCTGAGAAATTAGAAACTTGGGCTTATTACCAAACCTGAAACGTTAATAAAAAGTAAAAGAACAACATCTTTTCAAAGGCTCTCCTTTGGCAACAGAAATGCACAAAAAGTTATGCTTCTGAAACGCAGTAGAATACAAGATGAGTGAAATGCAGAACCACACAGCGCCACTGAAAAGATGCTAGTAGCTAATTCTCACTGTGTTAAGCTATAGAACATAGACAGAAAATTTCAAAGTAGAAGAGGCCCACCAACCAAGCAATAAATAATTCTGCAAAGCAAATTCCCATTGGAAAGCAAGCATAAAATTATGAAAAATACTCATAAAATGTGATTTTAAGAATAACAAAAAAGAGGGCGTTTTAAGAATATCTTCATATAGTGAAAGGGAGGCATCACTTTGGATATTTTTGAAGGATGTTTGACAGAAATCTTATGCATGTCTGGAACAAAATCTGGTACCCTCTGATGAAAAAACAGATCCAATTAACAACAGAAAATGTTGAAATCGTCTTGAAACAGACTCCCATCTTTCTGGAAGTCAGATGTACTCCACTTTTGGCAAGAGGCACTAGTTGGGACTCCTCCAAACGTCCTGTTGGAGTGCTTAGAAAGATTCCACGGGACTCTGCATAGGTTTGGCACTATTAGGGAGCACTCCTGAAGTAAATGTTTGTCAAGCATTTGCCACTTCAATCCTCCAGAAAAAAAACCAAAACAAAACCAAAACCAACCAACCAACCAACAACCCTGTACGTGTGATTACCGAAATTTATTTCTGGAAGTGTTGAGGATCTCCTGCACGGTGCTAATGCTCCAATTATTTTCAGTGAAAACAGTCAACAGCAATATCACAAAGGATGTCAATGGGAATTAAGGATGAAAATCACCTTGTAGTCATGATTTTCATCCTTGCGTGATATAAAGAAAGCACTCTTGACCATGACTGCAATAATCTCCATTTATTGAAAATGTTCCTTTGACAATCAGTCTGTACCATTGCAGTGAACGGTCTCCAAATGTACATAGTTGGGAAGCAGGAAAAACACGGGGAAAAACCCTTACAAAAACAAAGTCACTACAGAAACCTGGTTTTATGTACTTTGCTTTCTGAAGAAAACGTAACAATAAATATAGAAAAAAACCCCAATAACATAAAGAATAAATCAATTAGAAGTTAATAACAAATGTGTGGTACATAAATACATTACATAATAAAACTGTAAATATGAACAATGAAAATAAAAAAATAATTTTGCATTTATTCCAAAAGAAGATATGAGAAGGAATTTGAGCAAGTAAGAATGAACTGCAAGTGATACCATTCTAACCAGGTCCTAGGCTCTTCACCAACTGCATCATCACAGAAAACAATCACTAAGATCCATGTACACCAGGTATTTAAAAATTACTATTAAAAATTATTTATGCAACATGAGGAAATGGGTTCAAACTTTTCCATCAAAAGACTGTATTCATCTCAAAGCTAGCATTGCAGCAGCTCATCTGTTAACAGAGCTACATAAAATTAATACTGTCTGTGGAATTAACATTGTGGTCCCTTGCAGGAGTGATTTGGCATGATTGCTCATGTCCCACCAACTCCTCAAGACACTGCCCTTGGGAATTACTCCTACGTACTCAAATACACTTGAGAAAACAGAACACATGTTAGTCCAACAACAGCCATAAATAACATAACTGGAAGAGGTTCTTAACAACAGTCTTCCTGCTAGCAGCCTGAAAAAGAAGGGCAATTCTCCAATGCCCTCATATCATGTGGGGATTACAGCTGCCACTAAGGAAAAGGCAGAGATGCAGAAGCACCTATGACACGAAGCATTTATCTTCATATTAAGAAAATAAACAATTAATTAAATAAATAATCAAATTGTAAATTATCAAAAAAACCCTCTCTGAAAGAGTTCAGTATGCTCAGGCCCTGGGCATTCCAGAGTTCTTCCTGCCAGTTTGAAGAGTGCTTTCTCTTGCTGCACTACACAGATGAATCGTTATAGCAGTAGGGTTGTAATAGTCCCCACTCCGAGGGAGAGAAAGAAAAGAACTTGAAATGTACAGATTGTGTAAGTGTCCCATTTAGGTAATCTATATGTGACAACCTCTTTGTCTGCAGCCTTCTATGACCTCTTGCTCTCAACAAGTATATTTACTGTAAAAGTTCTTAGAGAAAGATGATGGTACTCCCATCAAATATCTGTGGAAGCTCTGTGAATGTGGAAATTGCATTTTAATAAATACACTGAAGCTTAAACCTTACCAAAATGAATTGGATATACAGTACATAGTGCTTTTTTTTTCATAATGACAGAAGTTAATGCTGAAACCCAAGTTGTAAAAAGTCTCCCAAAGAACACTTCAATTTCATAACTAACTTCTAGATTAGTTTTTTTTAATCAATGGAAGAGTGCTATAGGATGGTGCTATTTTTGGCCTGCCATTCATGCACTTGCTGTCTTGTGTCAAGGTATTCCCACCTCGGTTTCTCCTCCTCTTTAAAATTAGCAAAATGGCACCCAGCTGAGTTCAGCAAAAATTTTCTAAGTCCTACTAACTAAAACCAGCACAACTGTACTTCAAGAAACTTCTACTCCCTGAAACAGACCATAAACTTGAAGAGGAGCTAAGATGAAAACCAGCTTGCAACAGAAGTCGACTTCAGCCAGTCCCAGAAGAGCGAAAGTCCAAAGGACGGATCCAGGTCCAGGTGCTAGCAAAGGTTAATCTGATCTGTTTTTGGCTAACACACCACATTTCGTTAGTTCATGAACCGAGAGCTATCCTGTTTCTCATGCAGCAGCTCCATCTGCTGTCCAAAGGGAAAGGTGGACTTTGCATTGGGACTGCATTTACAGAATAAAAAAGGAAACTGACTTGAGTAATTTGAAATATCTCCGGAAAATTTCCAAATGCTTCCCCAGTAAGTCCTCCTGCATGAACGGAACCAACAGCCAGTCTTTACCTACTGGTGTAAACCAACTAACCAAAACGAAAATATGAGAGGAAATAACAACCATATGAGTGTCAGGATTCTTCACTCGTACACCTTCAGAACTAGTATTCTCACAGCAAACTCTTGATTCTTCACGATCTACAGTCATTTAGTGCTGTGCTGTCCAAAAGTACCATGTTACCAAACCACATTGGTGAGGTACTGACACTCACTTCACTCACCACAATAAATGTGCCCAGGTATTCACAAACTACAAGATGTAAGTAACTAAGAATCGCCATAAATAAGGGGTTTATTTCAGTTGCACAAACATAATTTTAAGCTTATTATTCTGAAGATCAACTCTGTTCTTAAAAACAAAAGATGCAGTGCAGGGCCTTGAGGACTCAAGTTAAACCTTCCACACTGCGTTCCCTTATCAGGAGCACTATGAAGAGTTCTGTCCACAACAGAACAGTTGCGGCAAGACCATATGGATCCAGAGCTTCTAAATTCAATCAGACCTCCTCTGAATCTTGTACAACTTAGCGATTCTTGGTCTGTGTTTACAACTGCTCTGGCTCCTCAAGAGTTTGTTAGCTTGGGGGGGATGTATCTCCAACATGGTACTTGTTCTAACTACTGAACCCTTCCAGTAACCCCCTAGGTTCTGGGCAGCACTGCAGGAGCTATTTAATAATCAACCAGCTTATGAGCTTTGGCTCACTGCTGGCCACGGGCACACGAACTGACTTCATGGGAATCACGGGGTGTACTACCAGTGTGCCTCCATTATCTGAGTCACCTTGCATATTCATTACATTCGGTATCTTGGCCCTTGATGCAATGGCTAGTGGCTTGTAACCTAATCAGCTTCTTTTACATCGATTCAATTAGTTTCCTGGTTCCTCAGATGTTAGGGTGCATTTGTTTTCACGTTTTTCTCCACTCTTGTGGATACCGATACTTTTAAATTATTACAAAGCAAAACACGAGATTCTCACAAAATCCTTTTACTGCGTAACCTGGGCCACAGCCCTAGAGAGCATCTCTCCTCCCAGCCCTGCCTGCGCCCACCCCAGCTCATTCTCCTGAGCCCTCCGGTGTGACTTGGTGCCTGGCAGCCCCGCCCGAGCCCAGCAAGGGTGGCTGCCTGAGAGCGGAACCAGGGAGTCACCCCAGCAGCAGAAAGCCATAGGCTTCGCCTGGGCTTACAATTCAGTTTTGGAGAGGGTTAAAGAAAGAATAACCTCATATTTTTGTCTTTTGGGGTTTCTAATATGTCTGCTTGATTTAAAAAAAGTAACATCAAAGACTTGTTTCAGACCATAATTACAGCTTTTAAGGGAAAATCTTGTTCTACTGAATCTACTGAGGGTTTTACTGTGATTTTAGAACAGATACAGTTCAGTCATTGCTCCCTTTTAATGGATTTAGTAATAGGCATTTGCAGTATTTGGAACAATGATCCAAGTATACTGTAACATTTTCACCCACACCAAAAAAATCATCATGTAATAGAATATTATTTTCCTAATTTATCTTCTTTTTTCCATTTACAAGAGATTTTCTAACATCTCCAAAATATTCTCAGTCACTATTTTCCAGGTGCGATTCCCACATCCTATTTCTTTACCTTTCAACTCACAATAAGTTGCTGCAGTGTATAGCAGAGATTGCATGGACACGTTTTTAATGGTCACCTACGTCTTGTCTTTGAGATTCCCACACAGTATTTTTTTGGTCTCATGTGACACTGGAAAGCCAGCAAAACACTGCAGTGCATGAGATGCCCAGTAAACATAACCACAGTTTTCCAGGTTCTTTTAATTCGGATGCTATTGTTCAAAAAAAACCCCAAACCCCTTGTGTTTAGACTGTCCCTAAAAACCTACAATGCTGGAAATCACTAATGTTAAAATAACTTGGTTCCAAATAACTTTGGAACTGACAGTGTAGTTTCCACATCCTTGATGCTATGACTGAAAGGGTGTTTTTTTGCCCAAAATGTTCATGTTTACTCCAAAAGTGGAATGCTGTTTAAAACCCCAATCCTATAAAGACTTCCTTATGCAAAATTATGGACGTTTGGAGGAACAGTTCCTCTACATAAGGCAATTGTGGAATATAAATATATTGTCCTAAACATAAGGATTAATACTGAAAACACCCAAGTGGGATGACGACAAATATTTTATAGTGATTACTGATGAACTTAAAAAAATCCAGTCTTTCACAAGAAACAACGACGTAGCCTGACGGCGAGCATTTAACAGCAAGTTGTGGGCCCCACTCGGGACCTGGCCGTGGGCAGCGCTCAAGCAGCACTTAGAGGCTGCCTCGAAACTCGTTTATACAGCAGCTTCTAAGACTAAGCCTATTCGTACTGATAAAAGAAACCAAAACAAAAACCCAAACCCAAGCAAAAGAAAAAAGATAAAGTATTCACCCGTAACGCGTGAAACGGAGTTTGCCCC
>NW_009613164.1:0-719 GCF_000690535.1 Cariama cristata | reverse complement strand
ATCCCCTCATCCAGATTGTTGATAAAGATGTTAATCAGAACCGGGCCCAATACCAAGCCCTGGGGAACACCACTTGTGACTGGCTGCCAACTGGATGTAACTCATGGCACTCTGCATCCCTCCGGCAAGAAGTGTCCTCAGGTATGCCACAGAACTGCTCACCAACACAGTAAGACCTGGACAAGAAGCCCTAAGAGGACAGTCATGTGCCTGGAACTGCTTAATTCAGGGCAGAAGCAGAGGGAGGGCAGACCCAGGAGAATGCTCCTGCAAAATGAAGCCCATGAATCCCAGGAGGGAGCACCTGGACAAGGGGACACAGAGCACCAAAATCATCCACTAAACCTCACGAGAAACCAGTGAATCCATACAGGTGACCAATAGGCAACCAATAGGATGGGAAGATGAACTTGCTGAAGGACACTCCTTCCAGCTGCCAGCATCTGCGCAGGACCACAGGTCATCATGCCAAGATTTGGAACATCTCAGTAAGGGCACAGACTGGAGCATGGGACGGATAAGGAGAGGCTGGCTAAAAGAAGCAGGTTGAAGGGTTTTTCAGACACTGGAACAGGGATTTGAGAGGTTGTAGGATCTCCATCTTTGGTCCAGGATACCTCCTGGAGAAGGTGATGAGCAGCCTGATGTACTAAGCCAGCTTTAAGCAAGGTGTTGAACTCAATATCTCCAGAGGTCCCTCCTGGTCCAAATTCCTCTGC
>NW_009613163.1:0-1672 GCF_000690535.1 Cariama cristata | reverse complement strand
GGCGGGGGAGGGCCTCGCCCCACGGGGGGATGCAAACGTAGCATCAGGGGTTTTGCACGCAAATATTAGCCTCCAGCTAGAGTTTATGTACGTCCCCACAAAACGAGGCCTTTTCTAATCAGACCCCAACGTGACAGCTTCAGCCACCCTCAGACGGGTTGGGTTTGGAAAGCTTTAGGTTTGCTCACAGTTAAGCTTTTCCTAGGGCAACTTAAACCCTACAGTAACACGGTCACCTCCTTACAGCACCCAATCTTAGCTGTAGAATGATGCTCACTAAGTTGAACTTGAAATCTTGAGAGAAGCATGGCCCTAACACACACAGACTTAGAATCGTAGGTATGATCATGTACGATACGTATATAATATGATCATCTATCATACATCATATGAGATACGATCACCCCTAACTCCAGCGTTATCCTAGAACTCATGACCAAATAAAAATAAAAATCGGGAGGTACACAATAGGCATTTCATACCTCTCCTTTGAAATTATTAGGCACAAAGTATTTTCTTGTGATCTTCTAGAACCAGGTAATTGAAACTTGAGATACACTAAAAAGACTTTTTGCTATTTCTTTTATTTTTCTCTTGGAAAAAACCTTTCTCACCGTGGCTATGGAATTGTTACTTACTTTATAATGCAAACAGATGATAAGTTATTAAAAATGCCACTGAGGATATTAACCAACCGCCTTATAATTCTTTGTGTGACCTTGTTCACGGTGTCCTACACAGCAGCAGCAGTTGACTTGTATAACCGTTTTCCATTTTCAGCATCAAACTTCACCCACTCTGAAATGAACCCTTCTGCCGTGCTGATACAGAAATAAACTCAATTACTGAAGCTAAATTAGGATAAATTCTTATCAGTTCGGGCCAGATGAGATACCCTGGCTACAGCTCACTAGATGCTATGATTCTACTTCTCCCTGGGCAGTTTTCTTAGGGTTCGTGCTGTACTGCACGACCGCTGCTTGGGAGCCTGGTCCCACAATAGCCTTGCTGGAATTCAACCCTATTCATACCTTTCTTCCCGAGGGGCACCACTCTTTATCCAGCACAACCGACTCCTCAGCTGATGCAGACAACCAGCCCTCACCGGTGCCTGTGAAAACCACCATCTGCAAAGTCTGCATTTAGAGCATGCAAAAGTTGTACAAAAATAGATGCAAAGATGCAAATACAAACAACAGATACAGGCAAAACACGGACAATTTATAAGCTTTACGAAAACAAGCTTAATCCTTTACTGTTTCCTCAGAGATTACTAACATGGGTAAGAAATCGAGTACTACTGCCAATTAAACTAGCTTCCCAGAGCTCACACGTCCTTAAAAATTAAAGGCATAATAAGTAACCATTTAATAATTGCCTATGACTCAGAGTACTAAATAAGCGATGCATTTTAAACAACTGTCAGGACAACTTTTCAAGCCGCGCTGCAGCACCCCACACCTTAACGAGCTTCCAGCGCATCACCAGCCCACTCGCTCCTCGTCGCGGGCTTTTGTTAAGTTGTTGACTCCAACGACCGGCTATAAATAGGGCAGCAAACCCGCACCGACTCACCCCGGCCAAACCACCCCAAGTTGCCGCGCTCAAGTTAATACAAGGGCGTCAAACCCCTCCCCCGATCAGCGGGGACGCCCGGGAAAGGCCGCCGAGG